>NC_133202.1:55962108-56067108 GCF_958299795.1 Porites lutea
AAGGATACTCATCGCAACTCATCACGGTTTGATCTCAAGACAACTGACTGTGATAATCTTTGCATTTGATGCTTCTTCCCTATTTATAATTTCATGGTGGGGTTGCATGAGGATCTTAATCTGAAGATATGGTCTGGTGGTCTAAGATTACCTTCTGAGTTTGCTATTGATCGCTTTAATTCACATCTATTTAGTTTTTAAACTATTCAAAGTTCAGTAGGCATGAAATATTGAAAGCTTTAATTAATCCAGCAGCAATAACAAAAAAATGTCTTGCTTGACGACTTAGAACTTTTTGTTTTTGTTTTTTAGTGTAGCTAGGTTGGTTTTGATGATTATGTAATTTTAAAAACCCTCAGCAGTACTGAAATCTTAAGCTTTTTCGTTTTGTTCCCAGATTACTCAAGTGATCCTATTTCTTTCAACTGACTACATTTGTTCATGCACGTTCATCATATACATATATATACGCATAAGCTATAAAAACACAAAAAAGGAAAAAATTCCCCTGAGTACATCACAAGCCCTATTGGGAGAACGAAACATACATGCTGAAGTGGACAACCGCCTGATGTAGATGCTTCTTCGACGTGGCGATTTATCAAAGACGACAGGGAAAAGTCACATTGTCAAAATAGACCGTCTAAAGCCTTAACTGATCCTGTCACGTGGTCGTCTCTGGCAGCTGTTGAAGTATTCAGTAGTATTTTTTGTGAAGGTGCGGCGTGTCTAGCGTGTGAACGGGTTTTTTTCCTAGAAATGTTGGAAAAAACACGCCTGGTCGATTCTCGATTTCAGCGATCCCAAAACAACATTTGCTCGACTATTCAAGCAGAATAACTAGATTCCCCAGTTTTCCCAATAAAATACATTAGCCTCATATCTAAAATTGACAAGAAATTTAAGACTTGAAGTCAGGAAAAAGAAAATAAAAATACACCGCTATCTTTGCCAGCTACAATTTAAGAAGCACGACACATTCCTTATTATTCTTCGACTTCCACGTCATCGTATTCTCGCGAAGTAGCCGAGTATGAATAAAGACTTCAGCTTCATGTCGTAAATGTTTATAGCTGTCTTCTATTTCCCACGATATCGCAGTTCAAAGTCGCTTTATTGGAGAGTCTATTTTAATTAATCTTTTTAAACAAACATAAATAAAACGACGCTAAATTCACATTTTGGAAATTTTATCGGAATTACCTCACGTTATCAGTTACAAGCCATTCGGGTTTCACTTGCCGACTAGTGGAGCAGTCCACGCAAATATTTAATGGACTGTCGAGCATTTGCAAATGTTAAGTCTCAAACCTGTGAACGTTTAACGGTGTTTTCTCTGCAGCTACTACAAGAGCCTTGGGTACCTGAAAATTCTTTAAGTGCTCCGTTTCTTCAGTTCTAATGCCGAAAAAGACGAGACATCGCGATGAAGAAAGAAGCAAAGTTTTGGTTGGATAGAAGAACATGCGCTGTGAGGGACCAAATAGCCAGATTTTAGGTATGTCGGATCCGAGCTTACGCGCGTTGTTGGAAGAGTAAGCACTGGGGTCGAGAATGGTTCCCGTTGACATGTGAAGATTTTGGGTGATTCAATATCCCACTCGCTTAGCAATTAACGTTCTCTTACCTGGCAATCTACTGACTTTTCTTTGCCTTCTGCCGTTCTATTTAGTTAATTAAAAAAATTTAACATTAACATTAACATTAACCGCAGTTTAACATTTCACGTTAATTTTAATCCAGATGAATATTTAATGATGGATTTACGCAAAGAAATTGTCCTTCTCACACTTGCTTTGAAACTTTGCTTTAGCTCTTACCACAAAGCGATCACGAAACGCTAATGTTTTCTGACAAAGTAAAAATTAAACTTGGTTCCGAATTACGGGATGGTGTGGAAGAAAAATTTCTCCTTCCACGGCCAGCTCAAGCGATTACGTACCTAAGGCCCGGTTCAGACGCCGAACTTTTCATGAGCTGAACCTAATTTGAATTAAGGCCGATCCAAATTATTTAGACCGGCTGAATTGATTCAGACACCGATCTTAATTGCAGCTGAACTAAGTTCAAAGGGCAAAAAATGCTCTTTTTCGGTCCAACTGCTTACAAAATACGTTATAATAATTTATGCATTAGGTTCTCTACATGAAAAGTTCGGCGTCTGAATCAAAGCCGTTCCAAAGTCGCTCCAAAGGCGAAATTCCCGGCAGGGCTGGGCGAAGAGAACGGCTGAGACGTTCCAAATTGAATCAGGCGTTCCTAATTGATTCAGACGCTGAACTTTTCATGTACTTAATTCAATGTATTAGGTTCAACTCATGAAAAGTTCGGGGTCTGAACCGGGCCTAATTCTCTCGCAGTCAATCGAACGTTCGGTAATCGCACCCAATCGAACTCCAACCGTTCGATTGACTTCGATTGGGTTCTGTAATCGAACATAGTGGAATCGAACTCACCCAAAACTTTTGCGCATCGAACATAATCGAACGTTCGAAAATCAATCGTACACAAAACTAGCCTGCGTCGTAGACACTCTAAACCTGTTGTAGCGGAGTGTCAGACGGACTATACTGTCTATTTTAAAAATGGTACAGACTATGCGTGGGCCGGGCGGGCTGCAACGCACGCTAACATAAGACTCCAGGAGGGGGGTGGTGTGGGTGGTTACTTGCGTAAGTTTTTGCTGGGTGTGTGCCGCTAGTCTCTCACAACCCCTATCCCATTATAGTCAATTCTGTGGCCAATTATAGACCCCATATTAGTCACTTTTGGGTAAATGTAATTTTCGTGATCCCAATTTAGCCACTTTGTTCTGTCAAGAGGAAGAGGATAAAACTCTTTATCCTCTCTTGGGTCTGTTTATGCATCTACCTTATAAAGCCTTTTATCAAGGTCATCCTGAAATTAGTTGGCACATTTGTTACACCTAATGCAGTAAAAATCCTCACGGTTTGAAATCCCTAATTATCGGAATATTCTTACACCCCAAATCCCGAAAATGTGCGACCCCATTCTAGCAACTCTATTGAAACCCCTTTAGAGTCAATCCAGTAGTGAAAATGCGACCCCATCCAGCGGGTCTCTCTGCCCATTATTAGGAATTACCCCCTCGGGCATAAAACAAGTTTCATCTCGATCGTTTCAAACAAAGTGTTGCGGTTAACAAAACAAAGAAGTTACGTGTTAGCTTCAATTTCAAACACGAGTGCAGAGGCGAGTACAGTTTTAGGGGCAGCTACACCAAAAGCACGATCCCTATATGTTTTTTAAGCGAGCTGTCGGGGTAGCCAAAAGTCTCTGTGATGATGACCGCAACGTACGTCATGATTGTGTCTTATACTGACAGTCGGAAATGTAATCAGGTGCTGCTACCATTAAGGGATTTAAAAACTAGCAGAAGCATTTTACACGTTATACGGTACCGAACCGGTAACCAGTGTAGCTCTATCAACAGGGGTAATGTAATCGAATTTTTTCTGGTGCGCGTTGAATCTCGAGCCACTGAATATTGAACTGATTGCATTTTGAAAAGTAGCTGCCGCGGAAAATCATATACAAGAGCATTACAGTTATCTTACAGTTATCTCTAAATGTGTGTACCACACATTTAGCACTATCCTCAGTGAGGTACTTTCTAATTTATTGGCGGTGTTCCTGAGGTGATGATGCGCAGACTTGCAAATGGATTTTAAATTTTTTTCAAGGTTTAAACACTGATCGAAAAACGACACCAGGTTCACATAACGAGTTGAAAATGTCTGGACAACAGTCGTCAGGTGAATCATATCGCCAACTCGAAGGGACTCCAAGCCGGGATCTATGACGAAATTCTCTTCTTTAGGTAAGGCTGAAGGCTTTTGTCAGCAGTTCTTTTCTCTTCGGAAACGCGTTCTCTGCTCGGGCTATTCTCGATCTAATTTCCTTCCCACAGGATCAGTTTTGTGTAATAAGGCTCCGAAGGAAGTTAAAGAGCGATTCTTGACTTCATCAGTTTACCCTCAAGATAGATCGTTAATTCCTCACCAGGCCTCTTACTGATTTTCATCTCCTTAGTTTTCTTAACGTTGATCTTCATACCATATTCTCCCTCGGTTTCCTGCGTTTTATCCATCATAAGTTGCAGACCTTTAAATGAACCGGCTAAGGTTGCTTGATCATCCGCAAAGCTAACTGTGTTAATGCAAGAGAGAATTAGATGGCTTCCCACTCGAATACCTTCATTCACACCGCTTAACGTAACTCTTAACATGGCTTCAGTATATATGTTAAAGAGTATGAGGGATAACGAGCAACCTTGTCTGCGCCGCGGCCAATCACTGCTGGGTTTGACAAGCCATCTTTCAGCCTGACTCTCGCACTTTGCCCTTTCCCGCCAGTTAACTCCTATGAATTTTTGCGTCGTTTTGCGTGCTAGGTCCTTGGTCCGGCCACAGGACGATACGTAAACCAGCCAAATAGTGATTGAAAAGGGAGGGCCTCAGAAAGTTCAGTTTCCGTTTCGTCTATTTCTTAGTAAAGGATTCATTTAGCTCTTTTACATAGAAATCTCATTTGGGTTTTGAAAATGATGCCTATAGAAATTATACCGGAATTAAGACCAGGCCCCAGTTGTTCAAAAGTGTGGATAGCGCTATCCAACGGATAAATCACTATTCCACGGATAAGTGTTAGGGAAACCGATTGCGTTATCCAGTGGATAGTGATTTATCCAATGGATAGCGTTTTCCACCTTTTGAACAACTTTTCTTTTTGAGTACAGTTTGCATGCGGGCTTACAAAGTGGCCGAAATGGCCAGACCAGGGGCCTTCGAACGGAGCAGTCATTTTCTATGATGCAGAATTTTCGGCAAGCTCAGAAGCTGTCGGTTTGTCACAAGTTAGTAAAATGTAACGGCAACTTACAGGACAAATTTCAGCTCACTAATCCTCTTCTACGATAAGAAATACTCATTTACGCCCTTTTGTCCGGGCCAAGAGCTACATAATAGAAAGGTTAAGGTTCACGTTTACGCCAAACGACAAACGTGTAAAACTGGCGTGAAACTACGTAAATTCCGAAAATAAGCCCATCCATGTATAAGCCCCCCAAACTAGTAACGCAAAAAACCCTCCGATAAATCTCCCCTCCAAATATAAGTCCCCAGGGGGCTTGTACTTGGAAATTGCCCTCAAATACAAAGTAAAGCAAAGCAAAAAAGTTAAATTCCCTTCTAACTATAAGGCTAGCCCAATCGATTTTGAAACGCAAATTTCCCTCCTTAGATAAGCCCCAGTCCGAATATAAGCCCCTCCAAAAATAAGCCCTTCAAAAAAGGGCCGTTGAAAAATGTAAGCCCCGGGGCTTATTTTCGGAATTTTACAGTACTTATGTTTTAGTTAAAGTAATAAACAGTTAACGACAATTAAAGGAAAAACTTGGTCACGTGGTACACATTCACGTTTGCCGTTTGGCGTAAACGTGAATCTTAATCCCTCTGCTGTAAGTGGTTTCCGCGGGCTACTTTTGGATCTCCTCTTCTTCGTGTTTCACAAAGTCTGCTGGATTCGTTTCGCTAGTTTGGAAAGCTTCATTGCTTTCCATATCTCGGGCAGATTTTATTGAATGGAGGGAGAATTTGAGCATATTAACAAAAAACTACGGGTGAACATTTAAGACATTTATTGACTTTTATTTAACAATTCCTACAAATGTTAAGATTGTATCTTTACCCCACACAAAAATTGTAATTTTACAGGATTCGTACTGTGCTACTACCACAGAGCCTGGGTTACCTGTGACATTACTTCAAAAAAACGAAAACATAGCCTGCGTAGCAGACGTAATTTAACCCCAGTTAGTAACATCTGCGAAGTCGCGCCGAGGTCCTTGTTGTGGGCCCCCAGCGGACTCAACGAATTACCGGAAATGCGTTTCGAATTTACTTTCAATCTGATTGGCAAATCGATAATGGATTTTAACTACCCAATCATGGCGCATATTCCTGGTACACAGATAGAGGTTTAGAACAAAGATTTCGGCGCCGTTTCGCAGACGGACTTAATCAGACTTAAGTTTCGTCTGTGGTGCAAGCTAGCGAAAACAAGGTATTGAATAAAATCAAGTAAAAACATTAGTCTTCTCCTTTTCCCCATTTTTGCTGAAAAGTTTAGATGGCAGAGTCCCCATTTCTAGTACAGTGGTCTCCCTGGACAGTCGGGCTACTTGGGTTTGAAGCAGAGCCGCATCCGGGTTATCAACACGCATAGAATAGCAGATCCTCTCAAAGGTTTTACGAAATTCTGAGATCCTCACGGAGTAAATAAAAACATTTGCGCACGAGTTCCCATACTGGAGAAGCTTGGCGCAGTAAATGAGGTTAGGACTCAACGAAAAAGGATGAAATCTGTTCACGACGTTTAAGATCGTAAAAGGAAGCCATGCAGATAAAGAAATCAGCATGACTATTAGCAAAGTGATTGTGAGTTGTCTTTCTTGGTAAGCGGCATTACGGTAGTGAGAAAACAGTTTTCTCTTACCCACTTGAATCCAGATAACTACATTCGAGACAAATATTACAATGCAACAAACTGAGAGGATAATGACGGAACTGTAGAAAAGTATTCTGACTGAAGGTAAAAAGTGACGCATTATCATTCTAGCTGTTGTAGTCACAAAAGCAACAAACCAAACGAAGGAAATTCCTGCTATATAGGTTTTTGTTGTTAGGATCCTATGACGGAATGGCCATAAAGTCGCAAATAATCTTTCTGTTGATACCAAAGTAAGGGATAAAATTGACCCAAGTCCAGAAATAACGTCTATTGCTACGTATATTTCTACCGCTGGCTCAAAGTTTGCAGACCACAGGTGTCCCTGTCCACCAATTAAGTAAACCAGCATTGGTATAGCGCATGCGCCAACGAGAATGTCTGCTGACGCTAGGTTTATCAATAGATATGAACTGCGTCTGTAAAGCTGGCCAGTTTCAGCAAATTTAAAAATGGAGAAGAGATTTCCAGCAACTATTGCGAACGCCTCTGCTATAAAAAGGATGCTCCAGACGATCGCTTCACCCCTTGTAAACATGACTAGTTTCTTCCTGTTAAAACTGAGAGAATTAAAGAAATAAGAGAGTTTGTGCAATTATGCACCGCTTTTCTTTTAAGTAAATAATAGACCGGGAGCTTATTTGCAACTTCAGTCAAAAGGGAGGGTGCAACAGAACTCTTTTTGAGTTTTTTTTTTAAAGAACCCTTACATTTATTAAAATTTCGAAAAAGTGGACAGAAAAAAGGGTTATTTACACATACCGCACTTGGTAAATTAGCAAATAAGTTAATACTTCAAATAAGCTCACCTCAATCCTAAGAAAGAGTTAGAATAGAAGAACTTTGATACTAGAACTTAGAGGATCATAGAGCATGAACAGGCCTTTGAAAGCGTTCACAAACGGACTTGTGTTTCTTTTTAGTTTTTAGCTCGGGTGGGGGAGAGTGGGGGGGGGGGGGGGGAGACTAACACATATAAGGCTGGGAACAGGGATGCAAGTAGTTTGGTGTAGGGCTGGAAACTGCAGATTTTGGTCTCACCTAACGTTTTCAGGGCGGAACGTCAACGTTCAGTTACTCATAGGTAACGCCTAGGGCTGCGCGTGAGATTAAACAGAAAGCAGAATGAAGAAAAGAAAAAGGCATTCAATGAAACTTCTCTATCTCACTTGCAAATTTCAAAGGTCTTCAGTTTGGCTGTCTATTGTAGAGTGTAGCCTTTGTTAGAGGCCAAATTAAGATTTAGCTACGCCTAGATTGGTCTCCTTCACGATAAAAAAATTTACAAGTATAGCTGATTGTGAAGCTAGGAGATTAGTTTTATCCTTCAATTCGGCGACAAAAATCCTCGTCGGTGAGGAAGAAGGGTGGTAGTAGTTTTGTCACGGGACTTATCTCCTCGATTTATGAAAAATATTATAAGCTAATGGAAGTCCTATATATCTTCCCAATGGTTTTTAAAGTGAAACCGATATTTAACTCGATTTAGCCAAATGTATCCTCTACGGAATAAGTCAAACATAATACTAATAAACAAATTTTAAAATATAAAAAGGTGAAGAATGAAAAGTGATCTTGATTAATTACTGACAAATTTTATCTGATCAATTTGAAATGAATATTGACATATATCGTTGTAGGAAGCTTTTTAGGTTCTGGCACATTTTAACTGTTCATTATAAGTATGAAACAAGACGCTACAGAGCGTACACTTCGGCGTCGTGGTTGTGGAACTAATTAATTGTAAATGCGGAGGAATAGTAAGAAATCAAATATGGTAAGAGTAAGGTGTTAATTTGTGAAATTTTGGGATTTGTCAGGATATTCTGAAAAGAGCAACATCCAAGAGGCCTACTTGCCAAAAACTAGCATTTCGGGACAAATTGTCTCCGAGATATTAGCCCAGTTACGCTCTGATGACTCCATACAAATCCTTCTAAAAAAACAATTCTCTATTTTTCTTAGTCACATCAGGCTTCAAAAAGAGCATAGCAGTTTCATGTACTGATTAAAGATATGTAAGGTATGGGTAAGGAGTCAATTACGTTGAGCATGGAATTGGCTAAAACTCAAAGTCACGAGTTCGAATGTTTCGAGGATAAATATTCACTGACTATCAGCACGCAGGGATGTCGGATTAACACAAGGAAGTTTAACACCAAAGGAGCATAGCCTTTACAGAGCTTTAAAACACAGCATCCACCAACACAAACTTGACTTGAACTTTGAGTACAACTAAACAGCCTCTACCAATAATAACAAACTCTCACTTGAACTTCAGATATCTTACGGCTTCCGCGAACTTGTAAACACAATACCTGAAAATCGACCTTCGTCACACTTGACTAAACACAGCAGTCCAGCTCGTGGGAAAAAACTTAGTTCTTCAAAAAAACTCGCTTGGAACTTGTATACCGTTTGACATAAGGTTCTAGAAAATACTAAACAGCAGGCGAATAGTAGTAGCTTTTCGACATATTTTATGATTTCAGTAACTAATGCAAATCTGCTGACTCATGCTGAAATGTAAACATGCCCTAATTAATTATTCATGGGTAATCCAAAAACGTAGAGAACGTTCGAGAAAGTCACGCAACGCATGAAAGCAATTTTACTACGTAACACTCAACAAAGACAAAATGTCTTTTTGCAGCATTTTGTAACTTTAAATTCATCATAAAACAGTTCGAAAGGAGGGCTCACTCGTGAATTTTTTTTCAACACTCGAAGAGAAATTTCGTGTCTCTGCGCGGCCACGAAATATCCTCTATTTATTCCTCGAGTAATTAAAGACTAAACTCGAAGTGATCTCAAGATATCACGAAGTAGTGCGGTCTCATTTCGTGAAATAGTTGAAACAAGCCGAAAAGTCACGAACTTGCACGCCCAATCTTGTCCCGAAACTAGTGCATCATTTCATGACTATTTTTCATATCCCAAACTACCTTGGGTCGCAGTAGCGCAATCGGCTAATCGCTCAACTTAGAGTCTCCTCTGATCTGACGGGTCACACAGGTGAGTCGGTTCAAACCCCGGGAAAGCCAAAATAATAATTCTTTCTTCCTCGAAAAAGTTAAAGAATAAATCAAAGAAATCGAAGTGATCTCGAGATATCTCGAATTAATTCGGCTCTCACTTCGTCAAATAGCAGAATAAAACCGAAAACCTACAGACTTTGCATGCCCAATCTTGTCAAAAAATTGTAACTTTGATACATTCCTGAGCGTCGCGAAACCTTTACTTCGCGCTCCGCCGAAGTAATAAGATATAAACGCATTTGCTAATGAACTCTTTATTTAGAAGAATAAATATTACAAAGTGTGCTTCCCTGCATCACGCACGGAATCAGAACATGTGCGTCATTCTTTAGTTGGTTACTAACCAAGGGTAACTCCGCATCTATACCCCCATGTACCTTTAAGTCACTCTTTCTGCATTCCATGACTTTAGGACTGTAACTAAGTTAAGACCTTCTCATTTCGTGTGTTCGTGAGTAAATAAGGTTTTTGAGAATGGGACATCATGTCTCCTGACTTGATGTCCCTTGGAAAATACTTATCTTTTAATGGACACTTTTAGTAGTTTACGAACGAAACTTGAGTTTTAAGGCTAGTGTTTGTTGACAAAGTTTTCCGTTTTTAGGGATTGATTAATTTAAGGTAGGAAGTTTTGTCCCATCTATTTATCTTGTTTCTACATTTATGAATATGGGAGTTGTCCTTTGTTTACCATTAACGAAGCTTGTATCTTTGACTTTTACCTTCAAAAGGTCCAAACAACTTTAAAGTAACTGTGCAAAAGTGTGTTTCTTTTACTGAACTTTACTTAGTTAGTTTTCCTTAGTAGTTATCCGGCTCCAGAACTGAAGAAAAGCTTTTCAAAGAAATTTTAGGTTACGAATTAATCGTATGCTAATTAGAACGTAAATGTATCCTACGCCGGGTGATTATTATTAACGTAAACGTATTATGGACAACCAAACAAATAAATAGAGAGCTGTTGAAAAGTAAGCTTTTAGAAGAAGGAGTAAGCAGTTATAGGAAAAGAGGAAGAAAGAGAGCTACCAAGAAGAAGGTTAATTTGAGGAAGGACTTTGCTAAGGAAGTTGAAGAATTGTGAAGTGAAAGAGTAAGTCACTCAGAAATAAAGTATATAACATAGTACTTATTTGGTTGTGAGAGTCACTGACGTGCCTCACCCCCGTATAAGCTTATTCGAGAGGGCAGAGGTGGGGGGTTATTTTGGAGAGTGACGCTTAATCAAGGAAATACGATAGTGAACATATATATATATATATATATATATATATATATATATATATGCAAAGCTGATCCTACTACGTAAAAATTAACTTTGCAAGACATAAAGAGGACACCGACAGAACCCAAACAGTGCGGGGTTGTTGTAGTTGACAACTGTTTCGTCATTATTGTCTTTCATCAGAAAAGAGTAACAAACAGAGAAGCTCTGCTGAGAAAATGCCAGCCCACTCTAACCAAACATTGGACCGTAAAACATGAAAGTAGATCTACCCCACTCCATCCCCCCAAAAGAACTGATACAAAGTAACAACATAAAAATCAAAGCCCTTAGACAGCCAAAGAGGCTAATTCAGTCCTGGTGAGTTCCAAACTAGTGGTAAAACTGAGCGGAACTAATTATATAACCCAACTTAACAAGCTATGACGAAATGGTCGCCTTTATTGCCGTGATTAACGACCCACCGCCATCTTGCCTGATTTGTCCCTGGTACTAGGATCTTCCTAGCGAAAGCAGTTTATATGGTGCTAGGATCTTCCTACCTCTCGCTAGGGACAAGTACATCCCTTTGCATGTAAACTGAATGCAGAAAATATATGGCTCTAGGATGATCCACTTTCTAGGATATTTCTCCCTTCAAGTAAACAGGCACTTCTGAGGAGAGGCACGAGCTAACTGATTATTTTCTGAGCAGAACGTTAGACGATTTGGCCTTCATATTTACGCCTTTGTGAATCATTTGCCGGACAATGTTGTTACAGATGTTGTCTCAAAAATCATATTAGATCCTAACAATTTGTTGAAGAAAAACAGTAAGGGACTTTAATTAATCTAAAAAACTACGGGGTATTTTCTTAGAATGAAAAAGCAATTTTGGCTCACAACAAGAAATGTTTTAAACTTGAAAAAGTCATGTAAAACTGGCTTCTTTCTACTCGAAGTTTTAATATTTGTAACGGATGAACTTAATAAAGAAAAACTTCTTCCTTCCAACGAGGTACATGTAGTTACTTGATTTTAAATGACTGACTAACTTTGTTTGTAAGTTCAAGATTGATAAAAAAAAGCTAGTCCAAATCAATTCATGTCAGTTAAGTTCTTGTTTAGCGAAAGGCAAAGAAATAACACTATTGCGGGCAACAAAGATCAATTCTCACATAAAAAAGAGAAAAATGTAACTTATATCGCTTGTTCGCTACTCTTAAAATCAACTATATACCCAAAAATATTGATTGACTTGTAAGATTTGTGTATATTTTGTTAAGGAGACAAATATTCAGATAGTTTACCTACCTATACTTTTCTTGATTCTGTTATAAGGAAAGTCCTATTAAGCAGTCCAACAGGAAAGAAACGAAACTTACCTGCAAAGAAAGAATTAAAATGCAAATTTCATGACAAACCGCTTCAGGCTGAACGACTTCAAAGAACTGACTCGACCAGCTTGTCACTCAATGTGGTATAAACAATGAACAGTTGTCTCAGAGGTAAGTAGAAAGACCAATTTAGAGGTCTATGCAGCCAATGATCTCTTCAGGGTAATGGAGTGAGTTTTTGAGTGATGTTTGAATGAAGTATATTCCTCAAAATTCAACAAATTCAAATGTCTTTCTTTTATTTGTTCATAACAATAGATGAGAAACTCACAAATTTAAATATGAAAACTTGCCAGTTTGAAGTCGCCCACAAAAAAAAAAGTTGCTCACGAAACTCATAAAAAATTAAGGTTCTTACACAGTATATTTGCTCGAGCTTTGATTGTACTACTGTTGTGTAGGATGGGTATTTGCTGAATAGACCGCTTACATCAAATATAACCGGACCAACGATAACGATAAGTTTATACCAAAATTACTGTAAAACATTTCTCTAGTAATATATAAGTGCGTTTTTTTTGGCATACAAAGTTACAAACGATTTATTAACGCAGAATTTTTAAAAGTAATCGTAGCTTGCCCTTCACTGGTCATTGAAATCGATGTTTATTAAAAAAGGCAAATTGTTTGGAAATATTCTTTCAGTATCTAACTCCATGTCCAATGTTCAATGATTTACAGTTAAATCTAACTTTCTAACCATCAGACTTGACAAGCAGGAAAATATTTACTCATTTATAGAAGACATTTTTCAGTGCTTACTTAAAGGGATAGCAGAAATATTTTTCAGCAAGAAAACAAATTTCGCGTCGATGAAGAGTTAACAGTAAAAGCGATAGTTGAACCTCATCAGTCAGTTTAATAAAAACCTTTGGCATTTTTGTATATTTTTTGGTAATCTTGATTGAAACATTTTCTATGTGTTTTTAACGATAGGTTCCTGAAGGCTTTGATAAAAAATATAAATATCCAAATGCAAAGCCGTTGCGAAGAAAAAAACATTTGTATGCTCTGCAAAATTCTGGGACAAACAAGTATCATGTCTACCTACCAATATTTTACTTGATCGGTGAATAAGGGATAATAAGGCGGTTAGGCTCCTCTGCCAAATGGACAAAGTATATGAGAACGCTAAATGAATTAAATATGCATGATAAATTCGTTTGTAGAAAACCTGCGAAAAGCCACGGGACTCCAAAAAGCTCAACTGAACAAGCGTGGGCATATGGTGAATTAATAATTATCTAAGAGATTATAAAGACATCATAGTAGCCACTGAAAGATCCATAAAAAGAAAGTTCTTTGATTGATATTAAAATCACTTGTTTTACAGCTGCAATCTTCCTTGAAATAACTTCTACCATCATTGGCTGATTAGTTATCACGTGGGCTTATTCCCTCACGGGTTATTGTCAGATTTTAAAAACTTGAACTGTGTACAGTGTATGGGCCACTGGAAGTTAAAAAACGCCACAAATGAGAGAACGAATATATATAGGTTTCGTTTTACTGGAGAAAGAGGTTTGATTATTCAGGACACAGGACGAATAATATTGCTGATAAAAATTGTGAAGAAAAAGTCGAGTATCGTCCTGTAAAAGTAACTTTTTCTAAATTACTTTTTTGGTCGCTACTTTCGGGGACTTGGAAAAGAAAGTGAAATTTCTCAGTCTGTGTGCAGTTTTCATCCTGGAAACGAATTTATCTTTTTTTTTTGTTTATTTGTAATTATGTTAAGTCCTGAATGTTCGGGGAAAAGTGAGAAAACATCGGAACGTTTTCACCAACAAAACTGCCCTCGGTAACAGAAAGTGGCTCTAATATATGTAATCGATACTCATTTTGGTTTCCTTGCCACTGGAAAAGTAATTTAAGAAAAATAAAGATAAATAAATAATGATAATAGTTATAAAAATAATAAGATTAAGACTTTAAAAAGACTAAAAGACTAACTAAAGGCAAAAAGATTAAGACATGTTTCATGTCTACTTTTAATACCATTCCTGAATTTGAATATGAGCACTTGTCAGCGTTAATTTTCCACTACTTTTTCAAAAGTTTGTCTTGAAACTCATGAAACACATTATTAAGGTTTAGAAAGGCTATTTACTAGCCCTACCACATTAATTAATTGGATAATATCTTAAGCTATTTCACGATAATAAAAGGTTTTACCTACTTTGGGTAAAAATAGAAAATTATAACATGAGTGTTAAATACACATTTACACATTCTTTACTCTTACGGTTTACGGGATCTAGAATTGGTATTTTTTCAGGAAAGAAGATTTTAGATTTATAATTTTGGCTAACATTTGAAGTCTAGTTCGATTGGTCAAACAAGAAAAGGAACCAAATGAAGTAATGAAAAGATAAAAAAGTTTGGCTTTTTCATGACGTTGTGAAAGGAAAAGGTTTGTTCTAAGATTTGCATCAGTCCAATTAACTTTTATAAATCTGTTAACGTCTTGAATTTAAGTGTTTTCTAATGCTCACAACAATAATTATACTGTACAAAATTAAACTACCTAAAATCCAGCTTTTTTTTGCTTAAACAAGCAACTGAACTTAAATTTGATGAGGCAATTCTTATTTGCTCATGTACACGAAACAAAATCCCGAAATTTAACTGCTGAAAAACGAGCGCAATTTTTTGAGGCATTTGGAAAGTTTCATTGTTTTGTTTTTGCTCAACAAAGGCGTCCGGGCGCTTATTTCATTCCAGCTGGCGACACCTCAATGCGCGCTCGTATTAAAAAAAAAGATCACGGGGAATATTCCTGTCCTGCATGAAAATGGAGAAATAATATTTAGTACTTCAGCAGCTGATAATGTCCTGTTGAGATACTCCAGTCTGTTCATTTGTTATTTCTCCAGTTTAAAGCCATTCTTGTTATTGGTTTACCTTTTTCTTCGCAACATGAATTCAAAAGTTCGACTGAGATGTCACTAATGCTCAATCATGCCAAGTTGAACACCCGAGCAACACTAGCGAAAGTAGGTAAAAAATGCAAACCTTTCCGAAAAGAAATAACAAACTTGATGGAAAAAATCTTTCCTGGGTGCTGATTACTCACCTAAGAGGTGACAATCTTCCCCTCTGTTGACGCAAAACTATTGAATACAAAGTCAATATGGTTCTTCTAATTTTAAAACCCTCTCTTTTGTGTAGATGCCGTTTGTGAGGCCAATCGTGGAAAATTGGTCAAATTTTTTTTATGGCAAACTATTTGCAAGTAAAATGAGTTCATGAAGCGTCATTGTAAGCTCAGTGACAAGAACGGGAAAGTTTTAAGTTCTTTAGCAAGCCATTAATCTACGCTTTCTAGAAAAACAGGAATCAAGCAGTAAACTAAAAAAGGCTTCTGGCTGCGATTACAGGTCCGGATTTGTTTTTTTGTTTTTAAAAGAACGTAATCTGTTTTCATTCTGTTGTTATTGTTCGATTCGTGACTTAATAAATGCAAGCGTAACTTTCTTTTACGTCTTATTGCAGCATCAACGAGAAGCTCCAAGGAAAAAGCTGCTGGCATATAACTTAGTGGAATACTAAGTTTCCGAGCTTTCTTCACTGTCAAGGCTACGATCTCTTTTGTAAGTTTTGAATTATTCTTATTTTGAAGCATTGTTGATCGATCATTCTAAACTTTTTGATCATATTGTGTGCTCCTATAAACTCGTAAGTGACAAAGAACATAATGCTTAATATATAGTGATAGTAGCAAATCAGTATGGCGATCTATCTGTCTATCTATTGATATAAATAAGAAATCGCTTTTCGCGTTTTAAGCGGCACAATCAACTATCTACAGAAAAATTTGCATTGAAGATTTGGTACTTTCAGCATTAATCATCAACGACGGTAGTGAGGCTGGATTAAAAGACTTAGGTCGATCGGTTAAGAGGAGTTATCATGCATATATAATATAAGCCACTTATGTCGAGGAAAGCGAAATGTGAAATCGTTTGAAAATTTGCGCTAAACTCCTTTCTAGCTTATCCTTTTCTTAAGTGTAGTCATCTCCAGTGTTTTATGCATAGTCACCGAGCTGAGAAAAGCAATGATAGGCATTTTAATAAAGCGAGTATTTTCATCACTTTGATCAAGTTCAGAAAACATATTACAAGTGTTTCAGAGAACGCCTTGGAACTTGTCTCATATTGAGGTAGTTTGCTTGCATTTCACTTTGTAAGTTAACAATGTTCGAGTAATGACGGATAAATACAAAAGCGGCGGCAGAATCGGTACAAAATCCTCAACAAAGCAGCAGAATTAAGATGATACTTCTATAATGCGATTTACGCCAATACAATTTGAAAGCTTTGAGTGCTGGATATTTTGCATTTAAGACTACACAATCTTGTAGGTTTTGTAGGGTAAAATGCGGTAAAATGTATGAATATAATAAGCCGAAGCGAAAAGAGCAATCGACGTGACTTTGGTTATCTAGATTTGTTCAAATTTAATTAAAATTTGCATAGCACGAAAACTGGTTTTCATTTAACTAGCAGCTATTTTAGTAGACTAACGTGTGGTCATTGCCATACTTGAAGTGACAGGAGCAGCAGCAGCGATCGTATGGAGGACGAATAGTTCGATCTACTCTGTCAGGACCTGTCAGAGCTGCGTACCGGACCGTACTCACGCCAATGATCAAACAATACGGCCCCGAGACAGACTTTTCAGTTCTATCTTAAGACAAATCTGCGGCTGTCTCTTCAGTGATCGAACGATAATGGAAACAGTCTTTGCCTGAAAACTTTATTGTATTAGTAGTACAGTAAAGAAAAAAGTTGTTTTAAAATTATTGTACAGTGCCTCCGGTTTGATTCGATCATTGTTTTAATTCAGTCGCCTATACATTATTGGCGGGCAATGCACCTCGCCCGTCCCCACCACCTCCCCTCCACCCACCAAAAAAATTTGCATGAGAACAACTTTCTGAGCTATTTTGTCATTTTTCCTTTACTTTGTTAATTAATAATCTTAAGTCCTTTGTTATACATAACTTTAAGGGGCACAATATTAGTTTATCTAGATGTGCCCCTCTCCTCTCCTTCCTATATACAATGTAATTCAATTTAAGTGTTGTAATTTCTATTTTACGCGTTTATTTCCTTTGTAAATCTTTATCTGTTACTATATTATTTTTTTCAGTTATATTTACATAACTACGTATCAGCTAGGAATTGGAGGAATAAATAAAATGAAAAAATTAAAAAAAAACTTTGTGAAGGCGCTGATGTTACTCGAAACGATTCGCAACGATGATTTTCACCGCATGACAGCGCTGTAACAATTTTGCGGCATTGTTTACAATTGTTTCACAATTGTTCTAACACTGTTGGCTTAAATTATTAATGCAAAATACCTCTTGTAACAACGGCTCAATCCAGGAGAAAGTGGATGGTTATGAAAAGTTTGGGAGGCGGAGGGGGGAGGGGTGGGGGAGGAAAAAATCAGCAATTTTATTGGATAAGGGTGAGTATGATATGAAGAATTATAGAGATCGAGGAGGGTGTTATCCTCCTGGAGGCTCTGAGATATGCATAATTCTTCAGATAATGAAAAGCCGAATCCAATAGTCTTAATAAGCAATGGTTTAGTTATACAGAAACAAGTAAAAAAACAATGCGGACAAGAAAGATTGACGTTTCGGTATCATATTGACAGTTATCATCAAATATTTTGAACTTGAAAATGCAAGATTACACCGAAACGTCGTTCTTTCTTGTACGCGTTGTTTTTTACTTGTTTCTGAATCCAATAATTGTTTTATTATTCATTCAAAATAATTCCAAGTTTATATTAAAAACAAGCTAAACTGACATGCTTACCTTAATCGTTTTTAAATTTCCGTCTTCATTTGCCTGTTTCTCGGCAAGGCCGTTCAGGATATAAAGCCTAGCAGAGTATTCTATTTTAGGCAGAAGTTCAGTTATTTATTCTTCGCGAACGGAAACGTGTGAAAAAACAACGAAATCTTGTTCCCAGGACTTCTCGGCGATTATTTTGTGCTTTTGACGTCATTTTCCGGATATCTGATTGTTTCCCGCCTCCGATTTAAAGATTGCTTCTGTCGAGGATATGAAAAGGTGAATTAGAAAGCCGTGTGTCACAATTAACTTCATTTTGCTGATGAAGCTCTTTGTTAATAATTTAATGTATTCGATTAGACCGAAGAAAATCTTACGATGCTTTTGCGACTTTTACAACTGGGGTCAAATAACACTCTTTTGTAAACTGCTTTGAGCCTTGGCGAAAAAAAGCTTGTTGCGTGCGAGCTGTTACGCAGTTAGCGGAAAGCAGCTTTAAGCTGATAAAGAGACAAACAAGAGAGACTACTAATTTATGTGGCGAAATAATGAACAGTAAATGACGAGTAAAGGGGAAACTTGGTCACGTGGTTCAAATTCGCGTTTGCCGTTTTACTTGAACGTGATGCTTAACCTCTCTTATATGTTATTTTTGGCTGGTTTATTTTTCCCTAAAACGTAATTTAGACAGGAATGTTTGCTAGGCGGCCTAAGGCACAAGATAGTGTATTTGTAGCCTGTGAAGATATGAGCATATAAAGGGTTTCCATCTAAATCGATCGTGTTGTACTCTTTGTCCATTCTCTGCCAACACGGTCATAATAACAATGACTGTTACAACATATCTTATGGGCTGTTTGTAAGGAGGGAGGAACATCCTAGAAGGCGGATCATCCTAGTACCATATGTTTTCTGCATTCAGTTTAAATGCAAAAAGTTGTGTTTTTCCCTAGTGCTAGGATCTCCCTAGTATTAGATCTTTCTAGCCCAGGGAAAGGAAGCACCATGTAAACTGCTTTCGCTATGAAAATCCTAGTAATAGGGACAAATCACTGAAAAATGGCGGCGCGTCGTTCAGTGAGTAACTACACGGACCGAAATTTCTGCATGTAGACCCAAAGAAAAGTTGTTTCGCCTTCTAGGGTCTCTCTAGTGCTTGGATCTGCTTCCCTCCTTGAAAAGAAGGCCCCAGTGTGGTTACTGAGGTTAAACAATCTGTAAACACTTAAGGAGACAGGTCTTGAATGAGTTTTGTTGATTTTTATTTTGTGGACAAAAGGGATAAAAAAAGTAATAACTAAACCATGAGATTTAAGTGGTAATTGAGATTACAGAAAGTCTGCAGTGAGCTAAAAATGTCTCGCTGAAATATTGGCTGATACAGGGTGGCCACCTAATACGGGGTTTACTTTTACAGTTTCACTGTTAGAAACCCTCTTTAATAAGACATAAACTGAATATAAAGGTATAAATTTCCATTCTGTTTCAGGTGACAAGCAAAATGTCAAGTGGACCGATTGAACCAATCACCGAGCAAGAAAACCGGGCCTGGTGTATCGTCTTTGGCTTTGAATCAGCGGCCTGCATAGTGGGCAACATTCTGACCATTGCTGCTTTTGCCATCACAAAGTCCTTGCACAAGAAAACCTATCTTCTATTGATCAGCTTAGCAGTAGCTGATCTCTTGGTGGGTTTTGTTGCCATTCCCATGTTCATTCATCTAATAGGCGGCACGGTTACACAGTGGTGGGAAGTGGATAATCACGTGAGTCACACGCAGACAGCCATCGAGATCTTCACTTCGTACGCTTCTATCTTCTTTCTGGTGGCGATCGCTCTTGAGCGGCTGTACGCTGCGGTATCGCCATTTAATCACGATACTCTCAAGCCTGTTGCTTATTTCATTGTAATCACTGTAGTGTGGCTTTTCGCTGCGCTGTTAGCAATTCTCTCTTATTTGCGTGAAAAGCATGTTGGTGCTGCCGACAACGAGGGAGTGTTTTTGTTTATTATGATAATGCTCGCACTTTCCATTGTAACTGTTGTTGTATCCTACATTCTAATTGCAATAATTTTGATGAGATCTCGCTCCAAATTGACCGACGACTTTGAGCGTAGAATGGCTGTCACCCTCCTTCTCTTGAGCGTTATTTTCGTAGCCACCTGGTTGCCATTTAAAGTAGTTAACTACATTTTTCATTACGACCCCTCTGCAACTCTTGGCTGTGGAAACGACCTCGGTTGCCTCTACCAGGCAATTTACGCCACAAAGTTTCTGCATTATTTCAACTCAGTCGTGAACCCCATCATTTATGCTCTGAGGGTTAAAGATTTTAGGAAGGGTGTCAAACGAATTCTGTGCTGTGCTGATCCCACACCACCACAGAACCGAACCCTTGGAGAAATAAAAGGGATAGATAACACCATGGTATCCATGCAGTCCATCGATACCGTTGTTCCCTCTATGTATCTGTAAATATATATACAGCTAAATTTTTAACGTACAGTGAAGTAAAGATGTATAAAAATTCAGTAGTTTTAGAAAGAGAAGTTTTAGAAAGAGTTTTATGCACGAGTAATGAGAGCTTTTACGAATACCGTGTAGCACGAAATTTTTGCGGGTTCTACTGGTTCTACAACAGTGTGCGATATTTCCAACGATTTTTCAAGCGATCCGCAAAAATAAGTTCTCGTAAATAAAATTTACCGCAAACATTTTTCCAGCAAAAATTTACTCCAGAGTAAATATTCCCTAACTTAAATTTGCTACACAAAAATACTAAGAATTCATGTCTATTCAATTACAACTTGTCTCTGTCGTTCAGAAACAAAACGGTATACAATGAAATACCGGTTTTACTTAGGGTTCGCACACCGTAGTATTGTTTGAAAGTATTTGTATCTCTATTGTACGTTCTCAATAAAAACGAAAATATTGTCAATGCTGGGTACTGGGTATTTTTTGAAAATCGCAAATACTAATTCCCACTGAAGAAAGACCAATCTGTCCTAATCACAAAAATTAGTTTTCTCAAAACACAAAAAGTCGCCAATCCGCTTAAATAAACTCCCGCAAAAATTTTGTGCCACACGATATGTTGGATTATACAAGTACCAGTACTTTTAAAAACAGTTAGACTCTATTTTACTTTGATATATTAATAGAATTAACTCATTTATTCAAAAGCGATACCTTCTTATAGCTCAGTACTAGAACAATATCAGACTGTAGTATTTGGATGTAATATTGCATGCACCACGTACAGGTCCTTACAAGTTAAATTCATTTTCCGATGACTTTATTTTAATCAGCTACGTAAGGAAACTCATAAAGCATTAAATTTTACACTTTTGTTGATATGCACTCTTAACGGCAATTCGAGCCTTTGCTTTCAACTGTGGACTTGATCTTGTTAAGACTGTTTTGGTACTTTATATATCTTTGTAAATGGTAGTGCGTAATTTTTTAATCAGAGTACAGCTTACCCAGTATTGTATTTCGCTTTTTTTTAGGATATCAATCATGCATGTGACCTTGTTTTAACTGTTTACTTAATTTCTCCAGTGTAAATAGTGATTAGTTTGAAATAAAAATGATCCATGTATTATGTAAATTGTTATAATCTTTATTTGCAAGTTGACAATATCCCCTGATTCATGATGATTATAATCCGTGATTTCAGTTGGGGGGGGGGGGGGGGGAGGAGGTGGGGCAGGAAACAAATTACATCTTCCTGCCTTCAATAAGGGAACCATGTAAACAGGTAAATGGAGTCAGTTTGATTGGTGCAATATAACACTAACTGATAATTAAAAGAGCCTTTTCTTTCTTGTTTTCACGGCAACCCCTTGAGGGCAGGCATTGTCTCTTAGGGACCAGTCATAATTTAGGTTGGAAGGGGGGTGGAGGAGAAATTGTTTTTTATCCCAAATTATTTCCCGACCCCTACTAATAGCACCAATGTTTTTTAGGTACCCCCCCCTTCAATCAACTTAAGGGATTTAAGGGCCCCCCTTTCTTACATAATACCCAAATGGTAATAACAAATAACATTTTCTTTACTTTACCGTTCTTACTCATTGTCACTTCCGAATGTGCCAACTAACAACACACAAGCACTTCACACTAAACTGAGAGAGAGATTTCACCTAGAGCCACTCAAACAGCTTATAGAGCAAGGATATATTAGTGATTGTGTTATAATTGAGATAAGACAAGCCATCGAAAGGTTAGAGGCAGACAGGGCCGCTTCAAGGAAGAAAGAAGATAATCAGCCAAAGCTCACTGCTTTTTATATGAGCAGTACATGCTCTAATAGCAAAAAACTTGACAGTGACACAGACAGTGAGTCCACATCAACGTCATCTACAAATAATGATTCGGATAGTGAGATTGCATAACATGACTTTATGCATGTAATCATTTGTTAAAATGCCGATGAAATTGTTTCAGTGTTACACAATAATGGATGTTGTGTTGATGCACCTACTATTTGATTTATTTACTTAATCAAAATACTGATTAAATTGTTTTAGTATAACACAAAATAGGACTTTTTGTAAAACTGAATCAAAATCAGGTCCTTTAATACTCAAGCATCATGCTGCTCAGTAGGGATGCTACTTAAACGAAACTTGAAGAACCTCCCAAAGGTCATCTTTTGGCATTTTAAGGCCCCCCATATTCCCTCCAACTTAAATTTTGACTGGTCCCTTATCTATCTCACGCGGATCCCCTTTGACTCGCCCCAACTCCTCGATTTTTTTGGAATTCGATTGGAATTCAACATGGTGGTTATGCATGCAGAAATATTAACGCACCTAAAATGCAGTGCAGGTTACTGTTCTCACGCCGGCAAGCGATCGTAAACCGGGTATTTTCATATTTTCACCATAGACTCGCAAAAGACCACGCACTAAGAGGAAAAGTCAAGTTTACTTTATTCATCTTTATTACTTTATTTGATGCAAAATTTCGCGTAACATCACACTGGCTCTCGAACAACTCGGATGGTCGGTCTGAGGAGATACGTAAGAGATCTATACCACCGGGGAAAAACCATGGATTTACCGTTTGCTTTATCTGAAAATTGTGAAGAAACCTTTGAGTTGGCACAGTTAACAGCAAACTCAATATCCTTCAACATCGCTCAAATTATCCCTTATGAGGCAAAAGATAACAGTATGCCATAAGACTAAACAACGTTAATCACCTGTCTATTTACCATTGGGAGGCGTGTGTGGCCGAGCGATTAAAACCTCGTACTGTCCAGCGGGGTTCAAGCCTTGCTCGTGGCGTTGTTTCTTTAGACAAGGAACTTTACTCCACTTTGTCTCTCTTCACCCAGGACGTATAGATGGGTACCCTACATCCCGTTCAGGGGGTAGTAGCAATACTCCTAGGCATGCTTCATGCTAATGAAACAGGGATTATGAGTTCTCGCGGCCGTTTGGGCCTTTGGCTCAGGTGCGCCTTTACCCTTTTTTTTAACCTTATTTAGCATTGATCCAGGCACAATTTTCGCTATCGATGAAGCAAACGGTATTGAAATATAATACATTAACTATAAAATTGCAAACTGTAACATAAACAGATTGTGTGGGCCTCCTGTAGGTGTTCTCACGAAAAAGCAATGATCGAAATGCGCCAATCACAATTTGTCAAAACCAACCATTTTCAACGGAGCATCGTGCTTTATACACTAAATCACTCGATCTCATCGCCTGATAAAGACATGTAGTACTAAGCTGCTGAAACGTCACTATCTATTCTCAGAAGCGACAACGTAATACTATTATTATTATTATTATTATAGAATTATTGTAACCCCTGGCTTGCTTGACAGACCTCTGAGGATGTGGGCTGCTAGTTGTTCCTGGAATTCTGTCAACGCACTTTTCCAGTCCCTTCTTAATGATCCCAAGCGCCCCAATAAAACTCGTATCTTCTCTGTTTCCCTTTTCCACATTCTGGGGATTTCAAGCTGTAAGTATTTACACTTAGAGAGTTTCTCGACTACCTTAACGGATGTATCACTGTCGGATTTGACTGCCATATTTATCATCTGGCATTTCTTAGTCGTCTAATCTCTTATGATGATATCTGGCTTATTAGCTGCTATTTCTCTATCAATGTGAATTGGCATATTCCACAGAATCGTTGTCTCTTCGTTTTTACAACAGTTTCTGGTTTGTCTTCGCACAATTTGTCAGCGGTCGTGATTTTATAGATCTGGCAGACCTTCCAATGTATATGTAATGCTGCGTTATCGTGCCTTTGAATGTATTCAGTCTTGGCAAGTTCTGGACTGCCAGACAACATGTGATCTACAGATTCATTGAACTTTCCACACTTTCTCCATATTGCGCTGGTGCCATCTTTGATTATGCTGTTATGGTACTATTATTATTATTATTATTATTATTAATAATGGTATTATTTGTTTACTTTAGGAAGATGACTGATTTACGAGAATCTAACAATAACAACACCCCACTGCACTTTTAAACTTGGCTCTCTCTATCTAATGCTTGAAAAAAGATGGTATAGGTCCTTTGTGTTAGCTACTGCTTTTCATGGACACCAGCCGAATGTTGCCCTTTGGAATGTCTTTTACAACACACCCACAAAGAATTTTTTTCATTTCTCTTCGAAAGTCGGGCATTCTAAGATTATAGACGATGGGGTTCAAAAGTGAGTTTGCGTACTGAACAAGTCGAGTTATAACTATTATGCTGTTTGAGATCTGCACATTGGAAAGAAGATGAAAAAGGATAAAAATGATTTTGAATGGTAGCCACGATATAAGGGATAAAACCGTAGCTATGAATAGTGTTTTAACCAGATTTTTGTTCATCTCTGTGGCTGACGTGCGAGGCTTGAAAACTCTCTTTTTGAATTTGATCCAAATTGACGCGTATGATGCGAACGTGATAAGTAAAGCCAACCCAATAAATGCTGATATAACAATTATGGGGATCTGTTTGTTGAATATTATGTGAAAAGGCAGCAAATTAATGGCAGAAAGGAAGCCAGATAAAAACCACACCGACAGTACACCTGTGATGTAATAATGTGTTGGCATGGAAACGTGGCGAAGAGGTCTTAAAACGGCGTGTGCCTTTTCCAAGGAAATCGCGGCAAGAAAGAAGATCGAACATGGCGTCGCAAAGACGTCAAATGCAACAACAAATTCGTAATAAACATCTCCCTTGATGAAATGCGAAGGTAAAATGTCTTCTAACATTGTGAAAATAAGCACAAATCCCACCAACAAATCAGCAGTGGTTAAGTTGATTAGAAGGATAGTTGATCGTCTTAGGAAAAACCTCCGACGCCAAAAAACCACAATACTTGTCGCGTTAACAAAGATAATGAGAATTCCTAATAGGAGGAAAACTACTATTTCTTTTACATCTTTCTCCTCGCCGTAGACGTCATTTGGGAAAGTCACTATGGTCTTGTTCTTTGTGTTTTCTACTGAAGCGGTCGAGAATATCTCCATTGAACTCGTCGAACAGTTTTCTTATCTAAACCAATCAAGTTTGAATGCTTCGATATCAATTTTTTTGATCATTTACATCAGCTTCTCTTAATAAACAGACATGGCATTAGCCCAACAAATGAAAAGGCTGATAAGGCGGGAGGGATTTTGTCTGAGAAGGCAAAACCTTTGTCCGCTTGACCTGGAAAATATTTTCAAAAAGATTCTTTGGTGTCAACTTTCGTTCAAATTGTTTTCAAATCATCCTCTTCATAACAAGAAAACAGTATGAAAGAAAGTTGCGTTTTTCTTTATCCGTAAACAGGTGCAAGTGACGAGACATTTGTCCAACTATTCAAACATTCTGTGTTAACAATATCCTAAAGCAACACCTATTTAACTCTTTATCGCTTAAATAACTAAAATGTCAAAATGGCAATTTCTACTAAATATCTCATCTAAAGGGACTACGATATTTACCGATCCTCATTTCAGTTAGCGGTTAATTAGTTTTCATTCCTGTGTGATCCTTAAAGGCTGAACATTATAGTCACGTCCACATTAGGAAGGTCTGATCATAGATCAGGAGAACTGTCCATGTTTTTGAGAGGTTGTCAAGCCTCATCCCATAAGGTCTACTATCCATTAAACTTGAAATGAGTCAGAAGAGACGCGTTTTTATTTGCTCCTCTGTTCAACTTCCACAAATCACTTGGCAGCTGTAGGTCACCGAGGCGCCTCGCTCTAATTATTCACGTCTGAAAGAAGATGAGACACCAACTGTACCCGGACTAATATCAGGTTAAAGGAAAAGAAGTTTCAGCTAAGTTTCGCTAGTACTAAGCCGTGTTTCAGGTTGTTTGCACGACAATTGCCTTCTTTCTCATTTGATATGCAATCGGTTTTCGCCCGATACCCTCGTTTTCCCATTTTTATTCAAAATCAAAAAGATAAACAAATGCATGAGATGTACAGATTCGAACATTATTTTACCATCTGTGAAATACAACGTGAAAAATATAACTAAGCTTTTATCTACTTAGCATGTTAATAAATACATAAAATCTACAGTACCTGTGGACTAAAAATAAAGCTAAGTAAGCCTATAATAGCCTGAATTTCGGACATATCTTCGAGTCGCTTACTCTCTCAGAGACTCGAAAGTATGTAAGATCAAGTTCAGGCTAAGCCTATAACTGCTCAAACTTCAAAGGCTGAAAAATTTGCACGAGAACTGAGATGAACCGAAGCTCACTATACTTGTTACAAGAACTGGTATCGCGTCATGTCGGTGTGAAAAAACTTTAAAAGCTGAAAAATGGCTAGCACTGGACTGAACAAGGCTTAGTTAGATCCTTCTAAATTGACGGCTTTATTCAGCCCATTTGATAAAACCAAGTTTTTTGTGATTCATTCTCCCGCAGAATTGAGGCAGAATCAAAGTTTCTTGATCATTTTAACTGTTAACTATACTACACTGATGAATGTAAATTAGTTCCTTTCCAGCTCTCGTTCGTTAATGCCAATGGAAAATATTTACACTTTCTGTCACTACCATCTTCGACTTAGTCCTTGAAATCCGAATACCTTATCTCTCTTCGCCATTTGCCTACAGGTGACTAAATATCGCTTAGCAATCGCTTTCTGACGGTTACAGTGACGCTTTGTCTTTCTGCCTGTTTGGTAAACAATCAAAGTTTAGGACCATCTTATTCTATTTTATCATACACACTGTCTTTCTATCTGTTTTGCCCATCCATTGCCCCATGGGCAATGTAAGCAAATCCAAAACAGTTTTGGATTGTGGATTCCACGCCTTGGATTCTGGATTCCAGGTACTGGATTCTAGTTTTTGTCAGTGGAACTTGAATTCTGGATTCCAATCGTTAGTGGGATTCCAGATTCCTTGAGCTGTATTCCCTACCAAACGTTAAGCAGAATTTTGGGAAAAGGACCTTTCTTTTTACTGGTGAAAATTTTTTTAACAAACTCCCTTTAAACATTGTGAAGAGTGAAACATTCAGACGTTCTTCCGCCGAGCAAGACATTTCTTTTTATCAAAACTTTGATATTCTATTATATTTTAAGCCTTAAATGTAATTTTGTCAATTGCATTGTATTTTTGGGCTTTTTAACGTAGTTCTTAAATTCTATCATTGTATTTTTAATCTTAGGCTCTTTAAATGTATTAGTTTATAAAAATCCTTAATTTAAATCAATTTTTTAGGATACAGGGCCTCTATGAAGATCAGCCTTAGAGTTGAATGGGCTATCCTGTGTGAATAAAGTTTTACTTTACTCGGAATCCCAAAGCCCAGGATTCCGCCAGATTGTTGTCATGTCTTTGATTCGAACGGACTACGTTTTCGGAATGGCGCATAAGTGCTCACTCAAATTTGGTGGACTGCTGGTTGCAGGGTCAGTCAATGGACTTGGTGGCGGAACATCAGTCTCCAAGTTGCTGGCTGCTGGCTGCTCACTGGCTACAGACACTGGGTCCTCACGACTCTCAACCTGGATTGGAAGTTCTGAGGTCTGGGTAACAGGGTTGCCGCTTGGTGGCACTGGAATTCTGGTATTCCTCAGTTGGTCCGTGTGTCGACGCCACACTAAGCCAGGTTTGACTTCTACTTTGTAAGAAAGGGGGCCAAATTGTGTTCGGATGATGCCAGGTACCCACTTTGTACTACCAGTGTAATTTCGTGCTACCACTATCTGACCGATGGAGAATTCTCTGCTTACAGCACCAGCCTTCGTGACGGTTTGGTCTATCTAACGGTTGCTTATCTTCAAGGGGAGATCTGGTTTCAGCAAGTACAGTCGAGTGCGTAATCGTTTTCCCAAAAATAGCTGAGATGGCGCTTCTCCAGTGGCTGAATGGAGGTATTTCTGTAAGCTCGCAAGAACGTTGCCAGCTTAATGTTCAGAGGTTTTACTTCCGTTTCACTTTTCATGGCTGATTTAAAGCTCTACACACATCGTTCGGCTAGACCATTGCTGGCAGGATGGTATGGAGCAGATGTCAGATGTTTGATGCCATTTCTCTTGAGGAACATCTGAAACTCTTCAGATTTAAACTGTGGCCCATTGTCACTCACTAACTGGGATGGCACACCATATCTAGCAAATAAACTCTGCAGTTTCTCGATGGTTTTGGTTGAGGTCGTGGTGTCCATTTTCTCTATTTCCAACCATCTAGAATGGGCATCCACGACAATCAAAAACATGCAGCCGAGGAAAGGTCCGGCAAAATCAATATGGATTCGTTGCCAGGGTGACAATGGCCATTCCCATGGATGTAGTCCGGTACTAGGTTCAGCCTGCACTAGCTGGCAACCCAAGCAATTCGTCGCGGTTTCCTGAATTTCCTTGTCGATCCCTGGCCACCAGATGTAGCTTGTTGCTAGGGCCTTCATCTTCACTACTCCAAGATGTCCTTGATGCAGTTCTTCAAGCACTTGTGGACGAAGTTTTGGGGGTACTATGACTCTGATTCCCTACATCAAACAGCCTGAGTGTACTGTTATGTCATCCTTGCGAGCGTAGAAGGGGTCCAGTACAGGAACATGGCTGCTTAGCCATCCTTTAGCCACAATCTCATGGACTTGACTCAAGACAGGGTCCCTCTGGGTTTCTCTTCGGACGCTGTCAACTGTGATTGGTTACGGCTCAAACTGCATAAAATTGAAAACATTTACTGGATCCACAGCTTCTTCTGCTCTCTCTTCGGTTTTAAGCGGCAGCCGGGAAAGGCTATCTGCATTGCTATGCACTTTAGAGTTCTTGTACTCGATTTGATAGTCATATCCAGCCAAGAATAATACATAGCGCTGAAGCCGGGCTGCCATAACCACTGGAATGCTCTTGTGTGGATGGAAGATGGATGTTAACGGCTGATGATCGGTGTACAGGATGAAAGATCGGCCAAACAAATACACATGGAACGTCTTGACTCCCCAGATTATTGCCAAAGCTTCTTTGTCAATTTGCGCGTACCCTTGCTCAGTTTTTGTGAGTGTCCTGGAAGCAAAAGCATGCAATGGGTCGCTCAGTCCCATCATTCATCACGTGGGATAGCACGGCACCGATTCCCACAGGGGATGCATCACAAGCAAGCCTCAGTGGCAGACTGGGATCATAGTGTGTTAATACTTGCTCTGAGGTCATCATTTCTTTCACGTTGTAGAATTCTTTTTCGCATTGTTCCGTCCATTGCCACTGATGGTTGTTCTCTAACAACTGGTTCAAAGGGTGTACCACTGTTGACAGATTGGGCAAGAATCTGTTAAGTTGTAGTAATTGACTAACCCCAGAAACGACCTCAGTTCAGCTACATTGCATGGGCGAGGCACTTTCAAAACTGCTTCCACTCTCTCTGGTGACTTGTGGAGACTATGACTGTCAATATCATGTTCACAGAAGGTTATCTTCTCTTTGAAAAACTCGCACTTTGTCTTGTTTGCTCTTAACCCATGAGCCTGTAAGCGACGTAAAAGTTCTTCTAGGTTGGCAAGATGATCATCATCATCCTTTCTAGAGATGATCATATCATCAAGGATACAGCTTGTTCCAGACGTTCCTTCTAACACTTGATCAATGGTCTACTGCCAGATAGCTGGTGCAGAGGTGATGCCAAACACTAGTCGCTTGTACTAAAACAGTCCCATATGGGTGTTGATTGTGAGGTATTTCTTTGAATCTTCTTCCATCTCTATTTGGTGATATGCTTGGCGGAGGTTAATTTTGAGAATTTCTGCCCACCAGCAAGGTTTGCAAAGATGTCTTCAATGCGAGGAAGAGGGTACTGCTCTGCTTGTAGTTCTGGATTCACTGTGATCTTGTAATCACCACAAAGTCTGACAGAACCATCTCTCTTGGGGACAGGCACAATCGGTGTGGCCCATTCACTCCACTCCACTTTAGTAAGAATACTTTCATTCTGGAGTCTCCGCAGTTCCTCCTCCACCTTCGGCTTTAATGCATAAGCCATCGGTCTGGCCTTGAGGAAGCGTGCTTGGCTATCGTCTTTAAGAGTTAACATCGCTTTGGCTGATGTAAAGGTGCCCAGTTTATTTTTAAAAACATCTGTGTACTTGTCTAGTATAACGTGAAGCCTGCAGCTACTTGATATAACACCAGTCAAGGCGTATGGCGCGTAGCCAATCTCTTCCCATTAGAACAAGACCCTTATTCTTGACGACATGCAGGTTCAGCACCTCTCTTTGGTTTTGGTAATCCACGGGTACTTTGAGCACTCGCACTGGCATAATGTTTTCCCCGGTGTAGGTTTTCAAGGACAGTTCAGTTTTGTGCTTGGGAAGCCTGTTAAATTTCTGCTGGTAGAGATAAAACGAGATGTGCGACACAGCCGAACTTGTGTCCAGTTCCATCTTACGTGGTTTACCATCAACATCCAAATCAACCCAGATAATATCATTGCTCTGTTTCCTCACATTGTGTACCTCGAAGTTGGCTAATATGTCTTCATATGCATCAACATCAACATCAACTTCAACAGCATGTACCTCTAGGGTTTTGGTTGCTTGCTTAGGCTTGCCTTGCTATTTGGAACGACAAACTCGCTGGATATGGCCCTGTGTTCCACAGTGGAGGCAGATCTGGTCTTTTTAAAAACAATTGTGTGTCATATGTGCGTTCCCACCACAGCGGTAGCAAGCGGGGGTGGTCGCCGGTTTCGCTGGTGTTGGTTTGTTGTGTTCAGTCAACTTGTCAACGTGAGGGACTGGGTTGGGGTTGCTACAGCAAACTCCACAGCTTTGGAATACTTCAGTTTGGCTTCTGACAGTAATCGCTTTTGGATCTGCATATTTCGAAGTCCACAGACCACTCTATCTCGTAGCGCTTCGTTCAGATTCCCGCCAAAATTACAGTGTGTCGCAAGCTTCCTTAGCTGGGCCACGTAAGACAAAATGCTTTCGCCCTCATGTTGGTTTATCTTGTAGAAACGAAATCTTTCCGCAATTTCCAAGGGCTTCGGGCTCAAATGCTCCTGGAGAGTGGTAACTATCTGTTGAAAGGACTTTGTAGCTGGCTTCTCCGGTGCAAGAAGATCCCTCAGCAGAGTGTAGGTTTTCCCGCCGATCAAGCTCAACAAGGTTGGCACTTAATGGTCATCATCGATGTCTTTCGCCAAGAAAAACTGTTCTACTCGTTCCATATAGGTTTCCCAGTTCTCTTTTGTGTCATCAAAACTCTCTATCTTCCCAATAATGGTCATAATTTCTTGAATTTTACCTCGTCGCCACTGTCATGTCTTTGATTCGAACGGACTACGTTTTCGGACTGGCGCATAAGTGCGCATGCTCAAAGTGTATTGGCCGCTGGTCAAAAACACCACAATTCTACCAGCAAAAATTTCCTGGAATTCGGAATCCGGATTCCCCTATGCGGGGCGGCATCCAATAAAACTTCTTCGGCAGTGCTTTCGCCTAGTATTCAGTGTAATGTTAGTTTTAATAACGTTGAAAGCGTTATTTTTTTGTCCCACCTAAACATGATGAGATGTGTTTGTAATATGTTCATCAAAGCTAGGGATGGAGTCTACTTGTCTACTAAGTCCCAGGTCACGTGCAGAGGAGGTTATAGTAACTTGGTTAGTCCCTTATTTCAGGTGCTGCATGTCTTTCGAACGGACTTTAAACGAATGTCCGCTCTCTTTGGGATGTCTTTTATACAGCATCCACAAATTAAATTGATCATTTGTCTCCGAAAGTCGGGCATTCGGAGGTTGTAGACAATGGGGTTTAAAAGAGAATTAAAAAACTGAAAAAGTCGAACTATTAATAAAATGTTGGCTGTAATTTTTACATTGGGATAGTAATAAAGAAGGATTAATATGACTTGCAATGGTAGCCAAGATATTAGTGATAAAATCGTCACCATAAAAAGTGTTTTCACCAGTTTTTGGTTCATTTCCGTGCGTCCTATGGAAGGGTTGAACATCCTTTTATTGAATTTGAACCAAATTGAAGCGTATGATATGAAGATAATAAGTAATGCTAACCCAATAGATGTAGATATAACTGTAATTGTGATTTGCTTGCTTAAGATCGCGTGAAGAGGAAGCAAATTAATCGCAGAAAGGAAGCCAGCCAAAAACTACACGGTGAGTACACCTGAGAAGTAATAGCACGTTGGTATAAATAAGTGGCGAAGAGGTCTTAGAACGGCGTGTGCCCTTTCCACGGAAATCGCGGCAAGAAATAAGATGGAGCTAAGCAAGGCAAAAGCATCAAAGCCAACGTTAATTTCTGAATAAACCTCTCTTCTGATGAAGAACGATGGTAAAATGTCTTCCAACATTGTGAAAATGATCACAAATCCAACCAACAAATCAGCAGCGGTTAAGTTCAGCAGAAGGATAGTTGATCGTTGTAGGAAAAACCTCCGATGCCAAAAAATCACAATACTTGTCGCGTTACCAAAGATAATGACAAGTCCCAGTGCAAAGAAAAAAACAGTTTTTGTCACGTTTACCTCCTCGCTGTCTATTTCATTCAACAAGATCAGGGAAACCTTGTTTGTTTTTTGCATCGAAGCGGACGAGGAATTCTCCATTTTATAGGTTAACGGTTAAGTCAAGATGTCGCTCTAAGCATACAGTCTTCAAAACTGTTACAGTGAAATCAATACTTCAAACTGATATCTTTTCCGTTATTTATAATTTGTATATTTAGGTCTTTTGATGCCTTTCTAGTCTGAAATGCTGAGTAATGTTTACCCTTGACCAGCTGAACAAACAGGAAGCATGCTGACTTTGATTTTTCTTACTTATTCTTTATTCATTTTAATTTTTAGCATGAAATGCGTTAATTCTGATTATTTCTTTACGTATGATTTCGCTGGCTGCTCTAGGCCGTTTCAACAAATTGCTCAGGATTACTAAAAAAATTGGCAAAAGTTGCTTGATTTTTCCATTAATAGCATTTGTGTTTGAAAAGCGCGTTTTCTTCTTCTTCTTCCAGTTGATGGTCTGATACAAAATGTGAAAATTATAAAACAAAGGAAGATTCTAAATGAAGATAGGATCGTCGAAGTGGTAATTGCAATTTAAGCAATAGCAAATTAACCCCCCCCAAAATTTCGTGACTTCAGCGGGATTCTAACCCATGGCCTCAGGCTGCGTTAGCACACCCATACGTTGGGAGCAGGCCAAATTTTTGAGTTCACCTTAACCCGTGAAAGGAATGAAACATAGATTAAGAATGGTGATGTAAACTGCGGAATACAAATTTAAATGAAGATATGATCGTCGCAGGCCATGGGTTCGAATCCCGTTCAGAAGGTCAAGTGGCAATTGAAGGTTAATTTGCAATTGCTTAAATATTTGCAATTACCATTGCGACGATCAAATCTTCATTTAAATTTGTATTTCCGCAGTTCACATCATCTTTCAAAGGAAGATTTGTATGGATTTCGGTGCAATTTTACGTTAGTCGCCCTCTTCTACTTTGCTCTCAATAACACGAACAAATGTGAGGCGTGTTTAGAATATGCAGTAAGATTTCCAGCCATCACGCGAAACTTTTTCAGGCTGATTTTTGTTTAAAATTGAAAACCTTTTATTACATCAGTTTTATTATTGGTAATGCCTTCTCTTACAAGCTAGCGTTGCTCCAGTCTCTGTTGTTGCTACACCTCTAAATCTCAGGTTTGGTGACTCACACGGGAAAGACACCTACCGGGGATATACTGAGGCGCAGTCGAAGTCAGTCCCTTTATACATCTAATATAGTCTCATTTAGCCAGCCAGGGCTAAAGGCGAAGCTCTCGATAATATTTATAGTGCGTTCAAACAAACTATAAAATCATGTAATGCTAAGCGGCCGCGAAGGCAACGAGAACGGTGAAAAAACAACAATAGGTCTAATCAGTAAAAAAGCAGCTTTGCACATGCAGGGTACTTTTTTTGTACAATTCTTTGCCGTTGTTTTGCACGACTGCAACGTGAAACTCCCAGAAACTTCCTAGTTACACGTTTTACGGAGGAAATGTCGTAAGTTTTATTGTTCTTTTTTTTTCCACTGCCGCTCATTTTCACCTTGGTGGCCGCCTTTATTTCTCATTTTCTCACCGCTACAAATTGTTCAAAAGTATCTCTTTTGTTTTTATCTCTCGTTCTAGCTCTCTGTCGCTCTTTTTTCTCGTTGAGCTTCGTTGGCCTGACGTCTATTTTCTCTTTTTCTCTGTCTTTCTCTTTCTCCATTTTCTAAATTTTTGGACGTGACAATTAATCTAAGCTTAACACTTTAGACAACACGGATACAGAAACAATTTCCGCTTTCCGTTTTCGTCTTTATTGACTCTTCAGTTGTCTGTACTTTACAAGACGTGGGTGGCTATGCGATTTCCGCCAAAATAACCTTGAGTTGCCTTTGGGTTGCCATACCTTATGCCTGTGGTGCGGACGGACGGGCGGACGTAAGGTCACGTGATTACCAAACTTAGTAAGGGAATTTTCAACAAAAAGAGAAAAATAAGGAACAAAAGTGCCGTGTTCTGGTTTGAGTTTTGTTCCAAACGTTTCGGACCTGGCCCTTCATCAATGGAGTTACAAAGTACGTCGGAAACGTTGCAATGTTTGCATACAACGTGAAAGAAAAAAACTTAGTGGCGCGCTGTACACGCGGCCTCGAGGAAACGTCAGATTTTAAGCCGCGCTGATGACTGGTGCCAAGCTGAAAAATAAGGCGAATCTCCAGGCGCTTCCGTCGGACGTTTTTCCTACAGAGCATAATTCCGCGAACTAGAGCGTCTTGGATCGAGTGACCAGCTTTGTTAAAATGTTCTGCGACAGGGACCATAAGTCCGGTCTGTCCGTCGGACGTTTTGGCTAACACCTTCAACGCATAGAGAAGAACTTGCCTGGTTTCCCTGTCGCAGAACATTTTAACAAAGCTGATCACTCGATCCACCGTACGCTCTAGTTCGCGAAATTATGTTCTGTCGGGAAAACGTGGGACGGAAGCGACTGGAGATGAGCCTTATTCCTCAGCTTGGCACCAGTCATATGCGCGGCTTCAACTCTGAATTCCGTTTCCTCTAGGCCGCGTGTAGAGCGCGCGCACTACAAACTTTCACGCATGACTCACAAATCCGGACAAATTGTTTTTTAATTAACACGTGATGACTTTTTTTCTTTTTTTGTTCTACAACTAGACTGCAAAAAAGTTGTGTAACCACATTGAGACAACAACTCAAACGCGGTGAATTCTAACACTGAAAACGGCTCTTGTTTTACTGACAAGTAGATAAGGTTGACGTAAAACTTGTGAGCCTATTATAGATTAGTCCTGAAAAACCAAAATCCATCGCTGAACAAGCGAGCGAAGTAATCCTGACCGCCGAGCTTACGATTATGCAACTTAAACTAACGACTTGGTCCCCTGACCCAGAAGGGCGCGAAAATTTACCCTACCGCGCGGGCCTGGGCTGGCTAGCAGCTACAAGTTGTTTTTTTGTTTCTTTCTCAAAATCGGTTTAGTGGTTTAGCGACTGTTCGCGCTTACTTGAATACGCAAAAGTACGGACTGTTTTGCGGTCTATAACGAAATCAAAGCACGCTAAAATTGCCATCTTTTAAGTAGCTTCGGAAGTCGCCGGCACGTTTCCGGAACTAGTTTCGGTCATGACAAGGTGAAATCTCACGCATTTGACCCACCAAAAGTTGGCAGGTATAATATTGAGACGTAGAGCCTGTGTACAGACCCCCACTCCCCTCAGGAAAAATCTGAGGGGAGGGGTAGGGGAAAGGTCTGCACACAGGCTTGGGAAGGGAGTGAGTTGTGGATATATCCCAGTTAAAATATTGCCAATAGCTTCTTGCTTCAAAAGGCTATCTCTATCCCTCCCACGGGTTAGGAGGAGTAGCTACACGCTCAAGCCTGTAAACAGTGCATCACGCAGTCGGCCGCCCAATAAACCCCCACTATATGGGGATCTTTTTTATTATTGGTTTCCTTTCATGGTCTATAGTCGGGGTATCTTTAAAGTCAGTACTGTATAGTCGTCTCCACTTTTAGGGACCAGACTCTTCATATTCTTATCATCTACTCGGGCATCTGTGGAAACGTTAGGTAGTTAGCATCGTACAACAAAAAATGAACCAGTACTAGACGAATTTGTAGACTAAAAACTGCTTGTTATCTCAGAATGGTTAAAACAAAGTCAAACAGGCTCTTTTGAAAAGTCGAAAGCTCATCTCTGGCGACGCTCACGACGCAACCAAAATGGCCTCGTTACACCGAAAAAACCGCCAAAAATTGCCGCAAGGAATCATGGGAAGACAGCATCGTTCGAACTTTCCAGACTGGGTACCAGTGTTAGTTTTCTTCTCAGCGATCATGATGGTCTGCGGTATTTTGTAAACAAGATGGCGGAGGTTTCCATCGCATTTGTAGACCCTCTAAATTTATGAACATCACAACGATCTGATCCCTGGAGATAAGTAGAAATGTTGATCGGGAAGTCTTTTGTTTGCTATAGTAAAATTGATCGGGATCCTGTCTCCGTTTTGTTGGAAATAAAAGGAAAAGCCGAGACATTGTTATTCGAGAGTGGTGCGATCGCTGAACTGTGTAAGTAAATATGCAAGCTTATTAGGTTAACTTTCCAGCTGTTTCAAAAAGAATCTTAAGGATGGTTTTTTTATATGGTGTGAATTTCAGTATTTTAGTCTTTTTTATCTATGGCTTGTTCGTTTTCTTTTTCTTTCAAATAACGGCAGGAAACCTCGAAACAAATTTACAATTAGCCTTCGCGCAGACACTATATGCGACACATGGGCCGGCTGCACCCGCAGGCTAATTTACAATCCGCCTGTTCTTATTATTATTTTATTAAACCTATGTACTTTTGTTTTGGATGTAATATTTACATACTCTACATACTTTAAGCTCACAAGCTTCCCACGGGTGAATGAGAAAGAAAAAAGTACAGGGTATATGTAATGACCTTTATAAGGGGTAGTTGGCTATTTGAATAAGTGTTTTATTTTGTCAGTTTATTAAAGTATTATAATTAAAAGTCTTGAAAATATATTTAAAGTAAATCTTTGACCAATGTTGTCAAGTAAAAGAAACGAAGTGGTCAGACCAGAGGCTTTATCATGGTTTATGACACCATCTTCTTGTCTAGGAAAGAAAGTGTGAATCAATTATAGTGTTAGAGTCCAGTGTCCAATAATGTTTGTGGGAGGTCACTTCTAAAATAAATATAATGAATTGCAAAATTTAAGGGCCTACCCTGCTCCACAGTGGTTTTTAAATGGCCTTTCATTGGCTATGAAATTATCTGTACAATTTCCCTTCCCATGGGTGAAAATTTCGTAAGAAAAATTACAGACGAAAAATATAGAAAATCTGAAACAAGTTAATGGGCAAATTTCATCTTAGGTTTCTTAATGTGTCGGTAGAATCCTCTGCATTGTGGCATTTAAAGCTTACAATTTATAGGTTTTTCAGGATAGAGTTTTCATGAAAATTATTCTACATTGGATTCAAATACAAAACACTAAACTCTCACATGCTTGCCCACTGGTCAAGATGCTGTTGAGACCATGGTAAGATCTATCAATGAAACTTAGATATATTGTGTTTTTGTCCTAAAGCCATCACATTTCTGTCTATGATGTTCATTCTTGTGTATTGTTCGATGTGTGGAAAAAAAGAAACATCTGATACTCAATCTCTTTAATCCTTAAAATCTGAATATCAATGTACATATACTCCTCTCTCTTCTCTGTTCATTTGCTGTGGTGCTGGTGAGCAGAATTTGTTAAACAATTAAGACTTTCCTACTATTGAACATTTCCCTTATTCTCATATCCTTTATGTTTGATTAAACAATGATATCATAAGGAGTAATGAGATGGTGAACATACTTAAGAGTTGCAGGGATACCTTATTGGTACTTAATTTCGCAGGTCTTTAATTTTGCATTTTTCGTGATTGTAAAAAAATCACAAAATTAAAGATCCTTGAAAATAAACCCTTGTGAAATTAAAAGGACGCAAAATGTAATACCCATATAGAAAATTCAAATAACAATTGACATGTAATAGCAACGATATGTATCGACCAACACAAATTAATAATGCTTTCTGGTTTTACTGGTTAGCTCCATTTTGTATCTTCCATTGTGAAATGACGTTAGTTTGCCATGATTTCACACATTGCTTGGTCCAGTTGATCTAATTTTCTTAAAGGTTCAGACTTCTTAAAAAAAGAAAATGAAATTGCAAATGCTTAAATCGTCAAATTTAATGCCCTTTTTCATGTTTGCATGTACTTGTTAAGTACCTGCGAGTCAGTCACTGAAAAAACTGGCCATTGTCGAGAGGTTATTTTGGCAGTAGGGGACACGCTGTAGTGGCTGTTGCCATTGTAGAGAGGTTGCCATGATTGTAGAGAGGATTATACAAGGGTCAATGTATGGACTCTCCACTGGGACAAAAAAGAGTGGCCATTGTAGAGAGGTTGCCATTGTAAAGAGGTGGCCATAAGTAGAGGTTTGCCGTTAGTTTCTTGTGAGAACAAGGTGCAGGCCTGTTGACAATAGTTGTATAAAAGGACCTCTTTGATTTTTCGGATTGAGCTAAGTATGGTAAATGGAAAAGGTGGTCATTATATAAACATGTGTTTGATCGAGTTTAGGAGAGTCTTTTTTCTCCAGCTTTTCTGGATACAGACCTGCACAGTGGGGATGGAGAGGCATGAATGGAACTTATAGGTCTCAGTCAAGGTGCCCTCCGTTCCCTACCTAATCCCATAACTTGTTATGAATAGGCACTAATGATGGGGAGTGCTGGCCAGCAATTGTTACACTGCATAGCATGGTTCTTTTCTGTCCCAAAGAAGTCAAACCACAGGGAAGTGTTGAGAAACTGGGTCTATGGTTTTCAATCCTTATGCGAAGACTAGTCAAGAAAGTTTGCAGATGTGAGAGCAAAGTCAGCTATTTTCCAGTTTATATTTAAAGACCCTAAATGTTGGTTACAGGCAGGAATTGAGCACAGGCTAACCACTTTGAGATCTTGTACTAGTTAGGGTGCAAGTTTTTATTAACTAGTCTCAGTGACTTTTTTTTGAGTACTGAAATTGCTCCTTTGCTTTATTTCTTTTTCCTGTTATGACTTGATGTTGATATCTTCAGGACAGTTTTTTTTTCTGATATTCAGATAACTAGTTACTTAATACATGAGAAATTTTATTGCCTTTAATATTCAAATATAATATTATTTCTTTCTTGTTCCATTCACAGCACAATGGGAAACTGAGAGTATCAAGAAAGGATATTCAAAAGTTGCTGATGCTTATGGTTGCCTTGGAGTCCTAAAAGTCAATCTTGGTAAGAAGAGAAATTTACATTATAGTGCAAAAGAATTATTTAAAATATGAATACAAGGTTTCTGTTGAGAATGTTAAGATAAAACCTTTATGATAAAGAAAAAACAATTATAATATGCGTTTATTATATTTAATTATTAGATTTGTAAAGTGAGATACCTCCACACAAAATTGTGCTTAGTTTGAAAAGACCCCGGCCCTTACATTACTGGTTAAACACACTTTTTGAATACTAAGTGCTGTAAAAAACAGGAGTATTTCTCTAATCAAAAGTTGACAGTGTGTTAAAAATCTTTTTAGCCAGTATCCACCTGGTTGCTTGTCTCATGATAATCGCTTTGTTATTGATGAAGATGTTTTGACCATCACACACCATGCTGCTGGTATTCACTGGCAGGCGATGGTGTCACTTTGCCATTGTGTGACTAATATCTTTTGCACCATGGTTGCTAGTGATTGGTGTAATACGAATCTCACTTTATGGTTGGTGGGTTTTGATCATAAGCATTGTGTGCATTGTTAGGACCAGTACTGTAATGTTTGTGTAAGGTCATTGACATTGAAAGAAAAATCACCACCTAGTTAGCTCAGTTGGGAGAGTGCTGGTCTGCTGAGTGGGGGTTGTAGGTTCAAACCCCAGCTGGACCAACACTCAGTGTCCTTAAATAACTGAGAATTACGTGCTGCCTTTGTAATGACATCTGCAGATGGTTAGACTTTCTAGTCTTCTTGGATATGGATGAAAAACCATATGGTTTTGTGGGACATAAAAGATCACTGTTCGATTAGAATAGGGGACCTAGACTCTGGTGGTGTGGCCAACCTCTCCTCGGCTGGATGGGTTATCTGTGAGGAGAAATCTTAATATAAGGGTTATCTCATGATCCTCCTTCAGGAGTCGTAATCGCTACCTGTTTGTACTTTTAGAGCATACATTTTTCACGGTGGAAAACACTAGAACTTCATTTGTCAAAATAATAAAATATCTAGTAAATCCAACTTAATCTTTGATTTCTTTAACTTTCAGGTGAAACGGAGATAAGTTTTTATTTAGTTCTTGTAACTGGTTGTACCTCAGTTGGAAAAATCGGTGAGAGTGAAATATTTCGCATCAATGCCACTCATCTGGTTGCTTTGCAAGATGATCTGGATGAAGAAATAATTTCTGAAGTGCGTAAACTTTTGAACTCTGGAACATTTTATTTTTCTGTTTGTGCTGGAGATAAACAGCCCTTGGACTTAACACTTTGTTCTCAAAGAAGATTTGAGGACTCAGAACCAGACAACAGGTTTTTTTGGTGAGTGAAAACTATGTTTTCAAATTCAGCTTACAGTTACAGGTACATTTTCACAGAAAAGGAATATGGCTTTGGTAAGAGTTTTAGATGTAGCTGTAAGGATATCTTCAATTCCAGTAGATCATAAAATTCTAAAACTTTTATCAGCAACATGTAGCACTGATATAATTCTACAAGGCAGTTCTGTACGATTTGAGTATAACTGGTAGTAAATTATTGTAGACCTCACCATGTTAGGCTGTGAAATTGAAGACCCATTCTGGCTGTTGCTTTGTCTCTCTTACAGGTCAAAATTATATTCAGGTTAACATTTTTCAACCTGGGTTGATTTTCTCCTAGTCCTGATTATTCATGAATTAGGGCAAGGAGACAAAGGAAATTGGGAATCAACCTAGGCTAAAAAAAATTTTGACCTTAACATGTAAATTTAACTCCAGCAAAAAGAATCAACATACCGTTTAAAAACTGGACACCTCTCCTTTTTAATAGAAATTTATGTTTTAACTTTTTTGCAGTTTATAATATTTGAAGAAGTCTGCCCTAAGGAGAGAGAGCACATTTATCTTTCTTGCCTCCTTAGATTCAGATTCAGATTTCTCACAGTTTTTTTGCACTATTAAGAAACAGATGTCATGTCACAATTTATTACAGGAATGGAAGAAAAGTAAAAAGATTCACAAAGTACAGAAATTTCTTCTTATGCTTTTAATGTAGCCCTTTTGGCATTTAGTCCTAGACAAGTTCCATCCATTTTCCTACTATTTAAGGCATGTTCACACTTTATCGGGTAGCTTTTGGTGCAACCCTGAAAAGCTATCCAGTTTACACTGTACTGACTTTCCACTTTGGAGATTGGCACAGTGCAGCTTCGCTTCAGTAAAGAAATCGCAATAAAATCACCATTGTTATTTGTGAACAGAAGCCCTTTCCGGGATGATTTTTGTGGCAGCGCAAAAGCCATCTGGTAGAGTGTGAGCATACATCTGTAACGTAAGATAATAAATCCTAAAAAGGAGGGTAGACAAAAGGAAAGGATGACACTCAATACTCTGATTAAATACAAGTGATAGCAATACTTTTTTGTGTTGTTTAAAAGTCTGTCTATCTTGAACATTCAATATTTTACAGTACTAAACATTGTCATATTCATTTACTATCATATTTAGTAATTGAATTGGTTTTGAATACTTTTGACAATGAATATTGTATTCTCAGGAATCGCAGCTTACACATTCACTTACAAAGATTTGGAATTGACTGTTCACAATGGCTTCTTCGGATGATGTGTGGAGCTGTAGAAATTAAAACTGTTTATGTTGGAAAGACACAGGCCAAAGCCTGTATCATTTCAAGATTAAGTTCTGAGAGAGCAGGAACAAGGTTTTATGTTCGAGGCACAAATGATGATGGACATGTTGCCAACTTTGTGGAAACAGAACAGGTAATGGCCTAGAATGAACCTTGTATGGCTTTTAGTGGTTTGAATGCCCCTACCAGCATTGTACATTTATCCACGGAGATCTTTGCAGTGAGTCATCTTGTATGCATATTAAATATATAAAGAAGGTTGTTGTGGAAAAGAAACAAAGTTGAATGCCCTCAGCACAATTTATACTGCAGTGTTGCCTCTCTTATGCAAGTCAAATTTACCTCCATGTACATGCACGTAAAAATTACACAACAGTGGAAATCCACCTTAAGCCAACTTTATCAAGCTTCCAATTATTAACCACATGGGAGAAAATTTTACGTAGTAGGCTGTTGTGTACTATCACTGCCTAGTTTCTTTCAATTTGGACCAAAATGTAGACCCCTCTGTCCCTGGTTAATATTATTATTCGTGTTGTAATTTTAGTTTATTGTGGTTGATGACATGACAACATCTTATGTTCAAACTCGAGGATCAGTGCCAGTTTTTTGGGAACAGCCTGGCCTGCAGGTATGACATTGTTTAGCATGCATTTAAAACTTAGTACAAGCAATACTTGAATCGCAGAGCCTGGTGAAACAGAGGCTAACAAAACAGTAGACAGGTTGGGCGGGGTGGTTGGTTGGGAGAGTTTTTCCACTTTTTAGGAGAAAAAAGATTTGTTTATGGGAAACAAAGGTAATTTTCGAGAGGATGAGGAGATTGTATACGTAGCCTCCCCCTTTTCCCCCTCCCCCATACTGTGCTTAATTAAAGAATCTAATAATAATAAAAAAGGTCAGTGCCAAATGATGATTACCAGCTATAACAATTGCATCCTGGGTGCTTTTATTTGTCACTGTCATTTATTCGATCCTTCATCATTTTGGGGAGTAAAAAGTACCTTTTGTTAAATGATTGCAGGTTGGTTCTCACAAAGTCAAGCTCTCTCGAGGATTTGAAGCATCTTCACCTGCATTTGACAGGTAAAGTAAAAAAACATGTTTAGTTAACTTGAAAATTCAAGTGAAAATTCCCTCGAATACTTCCTACAAAAATAATTTCCCAATGATTGGGGTTTTTGCGTAGTAACTACTAAGTGAAAGACAAAACAGTGGTCAAATGGGGTAAGAAAAGCAAAAGGAGTAGGGAAGAAAGAAAGCGCTTGCTGTAATGTAGCATCAGCAGCAAAAACCAGGGTGGTTCCCCTTGACTTGTAAACTGTGTTTTGAGCAGTATTCGCCACTTGCACATCTCCCATAATGCACCTTATTTGCCCCCCAAAATTTTGCATAACCTTTGTTTTTCATTTCTCCTGGGTATTACAGCCGTCCCAAGAGAAATTGAAAACAATGCTTTTGAAAAATGTTGGGGGACAAATATTAAAGATGCATTATGGGAGATGTGCGAGTGGCAAATTGGTTCTTTTTAGCCAGATAGTGCTAATGTTGTTGCTAATATTTGTGAAGAGACAATCGGCTAAGGAGATTGATTCCAACAACTCGTTTTGGTGTGGTTTAATGTACTACACTTTGAAGAACTTTCTTAATGGTATTTTTTTTTCTTTTTCAGACATCTGACAAGCTTGAAACATGAATATGGCCAGCAGCTGCTTATTAACTTGCTGGGCTCAAAAGAAGGTGAAAATACTCTCAGTGTTGCCTACCAGGTGAGATGTCTTCTTAGAAATGATCATCCTTTTCACTGCAAGATCCAAATCTTGAAATTCAGTAAACGAAACTCATCACTTATTAGGAGATTTAATACCTTTTGCTTTTGCTTACTTCCACGGGTAGCTGTGACTTTCCATAGCGTTATATGCAGATATACCTTCCCTGAGAACTGTTTAGTGATCCCAAAGCACATCTGTTGATAGCCTGTGTACAGACCCCCCTCCCTCAGTGTTTCCGATTTTTCCTGAGGGTAGGGGGGAGGGTCTGTTCACAGGCAAATTAATCTGTTGATGGCTTCCGATTGTTTTATGCGAAACGCCATACTTGCAGAATATCAATACACTAGCTTTACTATAAGTTACAGTATATTTCCTGGTATGGTAAAAATCCTGAATCCTGAGAGGTGGGATTTAGATTCTATGTATTGTATCTATTGAGAGTATGGATTCTGCAAATCCATGGTTGGATTTTAGAAAAGAAACGCGAATACCGTTTATGGATTCGGGAATCCGGCCAGATCTCAGAGTGTAATTAACGTACATGTAGCACCGAGTATTCTGTACCAAGTTGCCTGAACTTCTGTTTTCAGGATCAGTTGAAAGATTCCATACATGGGAGCACAACACGCATGATCTGCTTTGATTATCATCGAAACTGCCGGGGCGGAAAATTGGACAAACTTTCTGTTCTAAAGGATAAAGCCAAACCCTCTATGAATGAATTTGGTTTGTTTTTTGCCAAAGGAGATCAGATTATAAAGTATGTAATCTTGCAATTCTTGAAGGGTTACTTTTCTTTATTGTCATATAGAACAGAAATACTTCTAAAACTGACATGTTATTGGCTAAGTGTCACCTCTACTTGGTCGACAGCAGTAAAAACAATGATGATGATGATGATGATGTTGCTTGGTTCTTGGTGATGATAATGGTGATGATAAGAAGTATGCAAGCAATGTATTGTTTGAGCCGATGAGTCTTTTAATGTTGAGCACTTAATGTAGTTTTGCATTTTAAATAAGCTATAAAAACGTATTACCATTAAAAATGAGTGTTTCCTTCAGACTCAAAATTGGATGTATGTCGGAAATATATGGGTCCTAATGCGGTTATTGATTGAGTTACACTCAAAAAATTTGTTTTATAAACCGAGTTAATGAAGAGTAAATTTACCACCTTTAAGGATTCTAGAGTTCGAGTGCTGGTCCTTTGTCTTTTCCAGAGCTAGTCTTACTGTTAATAAAATATTTTTTCCCTACGGCCTGCCCCATGTTAGTCACTTTCATTCAATTAAGCCTTTTTTATCACTGAATGTGTACTTTGAAATGCCATTGATAGGAGACAAACAGGATCCATCCGTACAAACTGCATAGATTGTATCGATCGAACCAACAGTGTACAGACTTACCTGGGCCTTGGGGTAGGTTGACTTCTAATAGTCTCTTACAGTTCTTAAAGACTCTTATTGAATGAAAACTAAACTTTATTAAATGCGTTTTTAAATTACCGTGGCACCGGTTTCTAGCCTCTTTTTTTATTTGTCTCTGAGTAAGCTGGTCTTCTTATTAATTCCTCTGTTGCAACTCCGATTTCTTGTACTCCCATGCAAGGATGGTGGGGGGTGGTGGTGGCGGAGAGATGTCACTCCTCAGATTTTGTTAGGGGCGTGCGTACACTTCTCTTTTTATCGGCATTGGTACCAATTTGCAATTGTAACTTGTGTAATCTTTATTAGATACTGTCCCTGCAAGTGGAGTGTTTGGGATTGTCCAACAAACAAGCCTTACTCTCCAGATTCCAAGAAGCGTTTCGATCCATGTGGACACAAAATGGCGACCATATCAGTCGTATGTACCTAGGAACAGGAGCTTTAGATGGCAAGGCAAAGGTATCTGCTTTCAACTAACCACAATCATGGCCGCTCTCAAGAGTTCGCGAACATTCCGAATTTGTAAATTTCATGTTATCTTTTGCTGTGCAAGCGGCGATGTCAACAAAACATACTCTAGAATTAAGTTCAGTGTTAGATATTTTGTTTCACGTTGTGGCTTTTTCGTACATGCACTACAGCCAAAGTTATGGGGAATCAAACATACTGGGGTGAGACGTTAAAAAAATGGAGGCGAGCCTTCTCAATTGCGTAAAGACCAAACTAATAGCTGCTGCTTGCCAATTAGTGGTTGGTGAAAGATGTTGTAGAGATGGTTTTCGTTAATTCAGCTCCTTTGTATGTTTTTCGTTTCTAGGTTATCAACAAACTACGTGATGGCGCTCGCTCGGTTCACAGAACTATCGTCAACAATTTCCTGGACGGAAGCAAGCAAGAAGCTATTGATATGTTACTGCTAGGAAACACGTTTGTGGGAGAACTGGGTGAACGGGCGCGTGCGCTTTTGTACGCGTCATTTTTACACGGTAAGTTGCGTGACTTTTTTCAGGTAACACTAGCGAGAGGGTCTGAATGGGGGAGTCCACTTGTCAGTTGTCGGTTAAAATTAAGTTACTTGGTCGGTAGTCGGCTAAAATTTTCGATCTTCGTCAGTAGTCGGTTAAACTTTTTGATTTTTGTCGGTTGTTGGGAAAATCTCAGCTAATAAGTAAAAACGCTTGTTAATTATTAATATTTTTTTATGTATTTCACCCATTTTCAAGACTTTGATCCCTAAGGAAAGAGTAAAACTTGTAAGAATGCATCATTTGATTGCACTTAAACTTCGTTAACTCTTGTTTGTTTATGCAACATGATCGTTTATTTCACCATTGTTTGCCAAATGAATATCATGAGTAATGGTAAAATCACCAAACCGTTTATTGTAAATGCAAACTTAGACTCCAGGGCCGAGTTGTTCAAAGCTGGGTTAAGATAACCGAGGGTTAGTGCGAGATTTGAATTCAGATTTGGAAGCTTAAAAAGCATTTCAGTTTTAATTCTTTTTGTCTACTAGTTGATGATTGGAAGCTCTAAAAATAACAGAGAAAATTACCCGACAAGATGCTTTTGAAAGCCAGAAAAAGAAACCATGGTTAAATTTAACCCCGGGTTAAGCGCTAATCGGCTTTCGAACAACTGGGCCCAGCCTTTTGGATACTTAAATTATTCTTTGGGAAAAACTGCAAGGTGTGACCGGCTGCACATCTATACCTTTAATGTTTTGGCTCTAACAAGCATGTCCTTTGCCATATTTTCCTTTCTCAAAGAAATAACACTTTAACCCTCAGACGTACAAGGGGTGGGGGTGGGGGAGGTTTTTCTGGGATTTTTCCAAGAGGATAAAACATCAGCACGTGACGTTTTCAGTAGATGGTCGTTTATCTCTCGCACGAATTTTGAGACAAGTTCAGTGATGATCAGTTTCTATGGTTACGAGTTATGACGTAATACGTAGCTGGTGGTCAAGCCATTTTGAGAGAAAATGTATGTTTTTTTCCAACTTTTTTCAACAATAAAAGTAAATCTTGTGGCTAAAATCATGCAAAGTGCTTGTTTATGCGTTATTATTCATGTCATGCAATTGCCACTTCTCGCTGTTTTAAGCTGATTTCTAATTCTTGGTAAAATCCAAGATCACGGCCAAGATGGCGACCATTGTTGGTGACGTCACAGGCCTCCAGCAGTGCCACCAGTCATAAAATACACCTCATCTTGTTAAGAAGATCAAGGGCTTTTCAGTGATGGCAAAATCGCTTCGAAATACTGCAACATATCAAAAACTCTAGGGAGGGGTCCCATCTACCATCCTCTTTTACCATGGTGGGGGGTATGATTTTGCGTGTACGTCTGAGGGTTAAGTGGTTCTTTAAAACTTTGGTAAGGTAGTGGTTGGTTTTGTATGAGTTTACACTTTTTCATTGAAGCTTCTTTTATAATAGACACTAAGGGCTTGTACTGTGTCACGAAAGGCAATATTTCTTTTTCTTCCTTGTTGTTTTGTTTCAGAAGCGCTGCTTTCCTTCTGTGAGCTTTACTTCTAATAGCAATTTTTCTTTCAAAATTGTGTGGCCAGCCTCTGTCCATCAACCGTTTTTTGAAATCTGAAATACTTCCTTAGAGGAGTTTGTTCGTAGGATTCTCAAGGCTTCTTGTTTGTCAAATCCATTTTAACAATTGGAGGGTGATAAGAGGTGAAAATGTATATACTGGAGGTTTCCTTTTAAAATGCGTCTTTACGTCAATGATATAGCTTTTTCTCATTTTTCGTTGAATGTTATGCCTCGGTATCCAACCGGGTCTAAAAAGGTTGTCTCATTGTCAGATATTTCGGTCGTAAATTTCATAGCCAGTAGAGCTAGAGCAGTAGGGTGAAGTAAGTTTACTTGTTCCGTGAGTTTGAACAAATCTACCATGTCTGGTTTACTTATGTCCCATAAGGAAAAATATCATCTATGTAGCGTTTTCAAACAGTTGGTAAATAACGTGTAAATGGAGTCTTGTGCGGCCTTTTTGAAGAAAAGGAAAAGTGATGAACACCGGCATTTGAATTATATTTTGTACGTCATACGATTCGTGTTTCTATGTTTTGGCTTTTAACGAAATGCGTTGTCGAAAAGTGTGGAATAAAGTTTTACTTCACCTTTATAACTTTGATAATACAATTTATCTAGCAAGTCTTTTTCTAGGAAACATTAACACATTTCTTGAAATATTTCGTTTGCAAGAACAACAACAACAACAAAAAAACAAATCATAACCGTTGGCTGTCTTATGTGATACCATACCATTTCTACAAGATCTGGTAAAGTGCGAAAAATTGAAAATGTATCTGTTCTTTCTCAGCCTCTCCCACGATTCTCCGCGAGCTGTGCGACCGCCACCTTGAATACACTACGTGGTCCAATATCCGGATATGTGTAGGAACGTGGAATGTAAATGGCGGGAAACATTTTCGAAGTATCGCTCACAAGCATCAAACAATGCACGACTGGCTGTTGGACTTTCACAAAACACTTCCGGACAGCGGTTATTCAGAGACTGATAGCGTAGATTTTCGGTTGCCCACGGACATATTCGCCATTGGCTTTGAGGAGCTGGTGGACTTAAATGCTTCAAATATAGTTTCAACAAGGTAGGTGTAACTTTCGGTCAGGGGTGGGATAATAACCCCGGCATCATCATCATCACTCGGCCCTTACGGTTAGGATGCTATGAACAATCTTATACCAGACATTCTGGTCTGACATGGCATTTGCAAGATCCTCACTGTCAATTCCGGAATCTCTCGAGATCATATGCAGGTTTTCATTTTCTTTGAATGAACAGGGCCAGTTGGTTTCCATAGACGAAGGGATTGGATGATCTCACAACCGATCCCATCCAGTCTGCATGTAGTTCCTTTTACCTCCAGGAATAGTAACTTTCTTTTTTAATTAATGGGCCTATCTTAAGTTTTATCTATTGTTTAACAGAACCACGTCCTAAGCGACTTTCAATTTGACCAACCCTAATATCTAAAGATAGTTTGCTACGGTTTATACGACGCATATACTGTATACTTATAAAATATTTATCTGTTTGAAAATAAGACATCATTTTTAAAAAAATGCGGAGTTCCTCTTTTAGTCTCAAACCGCTACGATGTCTTTTTTACTCCTAAATTATTGCGATATTTTGACCCTTATTGCGAGTGGCGTAATGTTCACTCAACTAAACTTCATTTTCTTACACTTTAGTTCAAATCAGCGAAAGGAATGGGGCGAAGAACTGCGGCGTATCATATCACGTGACCATGCGTATGTTCTGGTCACATGTGAACAGCTGGTTGGTGTTTGCCTGTTTGTTTTTATTCGACCGCATCTTGTACCGTTTCTAAGGTAACTAAGCACACAACAATTATTCACTTAGACCTTCTTATTAAAAAAGTAAAAAAGGTTTAACGAAAAACCTCGTACGATATTCAGAAAATTGCACAATTTGTAATTCTTTAGAAAGTTTTTGGATCAGTGGTAGATCACGTTCTTTCTGTTCTTTTCAGAGATGTAGCTGTGCAAACCGTCAAAACAGGGCTTGGTGGTAACGCTGGAAACAAAGGAGGAGTGGCTATCCGTCTGTTGTTACACGCTACTTCTATCTGTTTTGTGTGTTCACATTTTGCTGCTGGTCAGTCGGGGGTAGCAGACAGAAACAGTGATTATCATGATATAGCGTCACGGGTTGTCTTCCCTATGGTAAAGTATTGATATTCTGAAACGTTTATTGTAGGTGAAACTATTTGGAAGACATCTATGGCGCCGTGTTTTAATTATCATTAATGGGCGTCTCAAAAATCGCAAAACGACACTTAAGGGCTGGGAGAATACCAGGATGAAAGGAAGAGAAAAAAACGAAATAAAGGACTGTTAACAGTGAAAACTGTTTTATCCGTAGTCTTGGTTAAGTGATTACAGGTAAAAATTGAAACTAATTGTTTGATAGAAAGAAGTGGAAAAGCGAAGGGAAAAATTTGAATTCTGTAAGAGAGACTCGCCCCTGAAGACAAAAGTTATAAGAGGAACTTATTAAGTTTTTTATTCTGATGCAACAATCTCCTGACGTGTTTCCTAACTGCGTGTGGAAAATAACGCGTGGAAAATTTAAGAATTCATTAATTAACATTTAATGGTTGAGGCTGACTATCTTATGAAGAATTATGGAGGAGGGTGTAATGATAACACCCTCCGAGATCTCCATAATTCTTCATATCATACGAAAGCCGAATTCAATTGTTTTATTATTCATTCAAAATAATTCCTAGTTTAAAAACATGGCTAAACAAAAACCTTAGTTTTACTCTAGTACAGTAGTATATTTTACACTGGCGGACCTCTTAGGAAACCAATAAAGTTCAAGAGGTCAAATTCAGGGATTGTCATTGGTGCATTTCGATCCATTTTGCTTCTGACTATTTTGATGCTTAATAAGCAGATATTTTGAAGCTGTTGGTTGTTTACGATTTCATTCATTTACACAATTCCAAATTGCACAGAAGAACAACAGTACATAATCTTACTACGATCGACAATACTTTGAAACTTTAGCTTCCATTGACAGCTGTCCGTTTTAGGAGAAAAATTCCACTTTTGTAGCAGAATTTAATTCAAGTCTGAAAATTTCTGGGGGGGGGGGGGGGGGGCTCGAGCCTGTAGAAGGCTGCATTTTTGACGTCATTTCTTCGTTAAACACAAAATTCCTCCAAATTTCTTTCATCAGTAACTGGTTATGGTGAATTATGCGTGTGCTTTTAGCCAATCAGAATTGGAGAAATATTCTGAATGAATAATAATTGTCGTTATTATTCATTCAAAATATTTCCCCGATTCTGATTGGCTAAAAGCACACGCATAATTCACCATAACCAGCTACTGATGACCAAATTTGGAAGAGTTTTGCGTTAAATGAACAGATGACGTCAAAAGTGCGGCTTTCTTGCACGTTAACCGAGAAGACCTGGGAACGAGGTTGAGTTGTTTTCGTTGTGAAGACAAAAATGGCGGACATTTCACTCGTTTCAAGAGTAAGAACTAGGCGAAAAAATAGCTAAAAACATGGCAAGAACAGCAAGAAGACAACTCGAAGGGCGACATCTGCTATGTGGATAATATTTGCGGAGCTGAACAACCTTAAACGTGCATTATCGAAGATGAACTTAACATCGATGGATCGATGAAGGTAAGCATGTTTTAGCCATGTTTTTAAACTGAGAATTATTTTGAATGAATAATGAAACAACTATTGAATTCGGCTTTCGTATCGAGATCTCCATAATTCTTCATAAGATACTCAGCCTCATTCATTCATTGTTAATTATTCTCTGATTATGCTAACGCAAAATCAACCTTGTCTGTCTCCCAATCAGAGTCGACGATTATCGTCACATGACTATGTATTCTGGTGTGGTGATTTTAACTACCGTATCGATCTGCCCATTGAGGAAGTAAAAGAACTGATAAAAAGCAAACAGTGGAATGAACTGCTGAAAGAAGATCAACTTGTGAAGCAAAAGAACGCTCATAAGGTACAGTGATTCAAGAGTCCTGCAGGAAAAAAAATTCAGTAATGGTTTCTCCTTGTTAAATAACAACTCTCCCCCTTCTTTCTTTGATTTTTGCCCATGATTGTCAATAAATTTGCCTTTTGTTGATAACCGTGGTTTCAGTGTAGTAGAGCGTTTCGTCTGTTTGTAAACTAATACGCAGAAGGGATTTAGTTATCGAATTTTACTGATTCAGAATCTTTTAAATGACAGTCTTTTGTGCGGATCCAACTAGTTTCAGTCGAATATACCCACGCCAGAGTACACGAAAATTACAAATTTTTGCTGCTGTATGAAAACCTCGATATAAGTGGAATTTGTATGAAACTATTCAGCGGAAAAATTAATAATCCTCTAGAACAGTATGCCAGATATTATCCCACAAGGCCACTCAAATGTGACATCTTGGCCCTGTTACTCCGTTGTGCAGCCAGTGTGGTCGACAGACTTGAAATCTAGGGGTTTCTTAAGCCCGGTTTCCTAAAAATTTACGGAAAATCAGTTTTGAGTAAGTAGTCGACTGCTTCAATTACAGAATTATTTTCAAAATTGGGCCGTATTATCCTGAAAAAAGAAAATAATAGATAATGACCATACTCAGCCACTATCAGCTTCTGCGTGTAAATCATTCATCATAGATTTTAGTTTGCTTGTTTGTTGTTCCTGTCATGAAAGTGACGTAAAAGTGCTTGGTCAAGTGATCTTAAGGCAATTTGTTTGTGTTTTTCTGACAAGGTTTTCCGTGCATTCTTTGAGGGAAAAATTGCCTTTCCTCCAACTTACAAGTACGACTTATTTTCCGATGATTATGACACCAGTGAGAAGATGCGTAACCCGGCCTGGACCGACCGGGTTCTCTGGAGACGGAGAAGGCCCCGGTACAAATCAACCACACTTGTGCGTAAACACGTGACTCCACAGCATAACCATGTACTACAGGAAGGCAAGGAATTACTGATGGGGGGAGGGGAAGATGAGACTGATGCTGATGACGTGTTTGACGATGATGATGATGATGAAGAGGAGGAGGAAGTTGATGATAACGAAGAGGAAAGCGATGAACAAGATGGAAAACGGGGTAAAATTTGTTTAATGTGACGGGAAAATTATAATTATTCCTCAAATGATGGACTTCTGTTTACAGGAAAGGAGCAGTGAATTCCATACAAAAGGTTTAGGTTTGGCAGGAGTTCACTGATGGCTTTCAGTAATTTGTTTAAGTAACCTAGTGGCACAAAGCATTATTGCTGCATAACGACATTTTTTGTTTTGTGATAGAAAACAGCGGCGATAAATCTGGTAACAGTGAAGGTTACAGGATTCATTTTACTGCTGGTAAATGCCTTTACTATGGCCGAGCAGAGCTCAAGACCTCTGATCACAGGTACACTCAAGACTAGAAGCTTAGATTTTGTTTTTAAAAATGCTGATCATGCCAGTTGCAAGTGAGAGATCGTTTGATCCAAAAGAGTCAAGGTGGTGGTTTCCGATTTGCCTGACTTTTTTTCAGGCCTTATTCCAAAGTCCTGCAGTTATAGTTGTCAAGTCTGCAATTAATTTCCTGCGTTAAAATCACGTTAGATAAAATGATAGTCACTTTCGAGCCAGGTAGGTACGCATTTTGTGGTGCAGTGCTGAAGTTAAGGTGAATCGAACTTTTTAGCCGTCTCGGACCGGCTGGTAGAAGTAATCCTACAATGAAAGCAATTATAAGGAAGCATCCGTAGTTTGCGCTCCTGTTTTGTAACCTTTTTGTTTGTTCTTAATTGTGTGAAATATGATTTATAACCACGAAAAGTTCGCAACATGACATTTGTGAATTGAGCATTATCAACTATGAGCCTTTTCGAGAGATCACAGAGAGCTGACAAGCCCTTAAGACACTACCATCACCAAAATGCAGGCTTTTGTTTATCTTGTTTACTTTGCGTTATGTTCCTTACAAGCGCAGTGTACGAAATTAAATAATCTTTGCTCGCTCTCCCATCTATCCAACTTTCTTTCTTCCTACTTTCAGCTAAATATTGCCTCTAACGATCTTCCTACTTTCTAAATATTGCCTCTGTCTGGTCGTAGCTATTTTCCTTACAAGCTTAGTGGATAATTAACAATTATTCCTCGAGCACGAATGGGCTCTTAGTCGGCCGAATGGGCCTTTGACTCAGAGGCCATTCGGGCTCGAGGAATAATTGACTATTGACTCAGTGGCCATGAGGGCGAGAGGAATAATTGTTTTAGTAAAATCCAACTAGTTGATCAAAAATATCAACTCAAAACAACTTTAGCTAGCAAAACGCGGTTCAGCCGCCATTGTTTTGGTTTTCAAAGCCGGCGCTTTTCGGTACTAGTGGGCTATAACATACAGCATAGTAGTAGCTCAACTAATCAGAACGCAGAATTGATAATAGACCACTAGTTGGATTTTACTAAAACCAAATAGTCTTTGCTCGCTCTCCCATCCATCCAACTTTCTTTCCTCCTACTTTCTAACTTACTGTAACCTGATAATGCCTCTAACTGGTCGTGACAAGAGATTCAGGAATCAAAGCAGTAACACAAATTTCGCTTGTCTGCAGGCCAGTTGTCGCTCTTGTAGAAATTGAAATACAAAAAGTGGATCGGATCAAGCAGAGACAAGTACATGACGTGGTTATGAAGGCTATGGGACCCGCTGACCCAACCATCGTGGTAACAAGCGATGAATCAGGCGATGACGATCCTGGAATTGATGTATCGGAGCTTCTTGAGGCTGTAGAGCCTTATGGGACGGTAGTGTTAGTAAGGTAGGTCATCGTCAAGCAGACCCCTTTGTTGAAATGTGCCAATCTTTCCGGAAAAAAGAAACTTTTTGGAGGATTTTTGAGAGTTGAGACCAATTGGTCATGTTCTTTTAGTCAGCAGTTTTGTAAAATTACGCTCTAAAAAGTAATTTAAGATACGGCCCTTCCGGTCCCGCGCGCAATTTCGTTGAAAAAACAATATGATAAAAAAGCCCCGTATGAGGGCCGTAAGCGCAAAGTGACAGAGAAACGAGGCAAATGCTGCCATGAACGCGTTTTCTCTCCGTTAGAAAAATTCAAAAACACAACAGTCATGTTAAAATGCTCATTAACTCAGTTAGGTCGGGCCAGATGGGAAAATATTTGGCTCTCGGTCAGGACGCACGGTCCCCGATCCATCTGTTTTCCCTTCCCGCCCTCCCACTCAGTCAGTAAGTACATATTACGAATTTGATATTTTGCTGTGTTAAGTTTTCCAAATTTATGGCTGTTTGATAAGAAAAGTTGTATTAGAAAACTGCCCCTTTCTGGTGGTTGAGTAACCGTCTTTTGTTTGTGTGCGTGTGTTTTTTTCCAGAGTGGTTGACGATGAAATTTGTTTGACTATGGATGATGGTCGAAGTGCATTGAAAGCTCTGGAACTGGACGGAAAGGAGGTAAAAAAAATAGCAGGAACAGTTGGATTTTTTGCTAAAATCACGTTATTAACCCCCAGTATTCTGGAAGTGCAAGAGTTATAGTTGAAGCTGTCAAATAACGAGACTCTTTCGTTGACAGTTTTAATGGTGCCTGGAGTAAGCAAATAAGCGTTTCGTAGAAGAGAAAATTTGTGGTAATCGTGTTGTAAACGTCCACCTATTATTCACTTGAGACATGTTTAGAAAGGTTCGGGGAAATTGAAGATTGTTGTCTTTTAAATGGTCACCGATTTTTTTTTTTTTTTTTCAACCAAAAAGTAGCCACCTTTCTCACCTGGCCCATCTTTTAACGACAGAAATAACTGTTTATATATTTCATAAATCGCTTTAGGTATGTGGAAAAACTGTTCAAGTCAGACTGAAATCGGAATCTCTTCTGTCTAAAACGGACCTCACGGTTCAGAGCCTTGTCACAAAAGATACTTCATTCGTCGATGCTTCGGAAGAGATTGACGATAGTCCGTTCAGTCCCGTAAGAGGTCGGGCTCTTTCGGATTTGTTATCTTCGCCAGGGGATAAGCATCCTAATGGCTTGCCTGTATTAGAACCAATTAAGATTCAGTCGACGGAAGATGCCGAGGATGAAAGCTCAGAGAGTGAGGTGGAAGATGAAATGAACTTTGAGGTGACTAATGATAGTGATGATGATAGTGAACCCGAAGTGGACCGCGAAATAAAGAGGACAAGAGACGAGGATGGAATGAACGGTAGGAGCTAAGATATAGAACTTTAAAATGAAGATTACGGTTCACGTTTCATAATTCAAATCTCTGCCCTGGTTGTCTACAAACACGATTATTAAAAGACCACTGCTTTATGTGCACATTATATTCCATCCAGCGGGGAGAAGCGCGGAGAGTAATGCGCTTCTTAGTTTCTGTATAAATGGGAAACAACAGCTGCTCCCTGTTCCATGTCATCTCTCTTGAGGTTTATCATCCTTTGCTTCCCTTTCAGCAGTTGAAGGCCATAAAAGGGAAGACAGTCAGAAGCCGGCTCCAAAGCGTCCACCTCCACCAAGACCCGCACCCGCACGACCCAAACCTGTGTCCAAGGCTCCTTCTCAAGTGGAAGTAAAAACAGCCCAAGAAATCCTTGTTAGCTCAATGCCTAAAGAGGATGGCCCGACTGCAACAACAACTGGAGCCGTTAATGATTTTGATCCGTTGGTTAAGAGTGCTGCCAAGGCTTCTCCAAAACCTTCCAGGCCCGCTCCTCCTAAACGACCAGCTCCTCCCAAGAGACCCACTGATGGTCCAAAGGTACCGGCCCCTGCCACCCCCTCACAAAAGGAAATTTCTCTGAATCCCAAGCCTAAAGTAGAAATCATTCATGGTCAAACAAAGAAAGCCAAACAGGTAAAATGAGTTTGGGTTTGAATACAAGTGAACTTGTAGACTTCGAATGTGGACTTGCATTACCTTCGTAACTGGTTTACCTTGTGAAATTCGGGTTTTACTCATTTTCGCGGCAATTCAACGCCTGCAACTGGAATATCGTTAAAGCAAAATTCATCTACAAGACATGTTAATAAAAAACAACCCGCTTTTTTGTCGTTTCGCATTCACCGACCATATAACGAATTTCCAGAAAAATTCACTATTTGTCGTAAGAAACTTCCCCACCCCTAGAAAACCTTTTGAAACCGTCCGTGGTTGTCAATTACGCGCACCTTTTTTTGCAAGACGGACTATTTCCCTTATGGCTCATTGAACCCTATACATAATTTCTAGTTCGTTATGTTGTCGAGTATTTATTCTTGACCATGTTATGTATTTTGGACTGAATCAAAGACTTCTTTTTGTGATTTACTTACAGGGCTCCGGTCCAGGGATAAGTGTCCCATTTAACGTCCAACATGTGGCCCATATAGGGGCTGATAATGTAGAGGCTCTGCTACAGGCTGCCAAAGATGACCCCAAATTACTCCCTTCGTTTTTACTACCCGAGGGTTTAAAGGAAGAGAAAGATGAAGGGCAAAAAATGGTGGAAACAGATGAGAACGCCCCAAAAGGTAAGCGTATGAACAAGCTGCTGAACAAGGTTTGCTTTTGAATAGTAGTTAGGTTGATGGAATCCACAGGACTGGTTGAGAATTTTGTTAGAATTTCATCGATAGCGTCTTTGTTGTTAGCCCTTTATATGGGTTTAGAGCATTGTTTGTACATTCTGTTTTGATGAATATCTTGAAATACGCCTATAGTTTCTTCGTGTTTACGTTTCCTTGCTTGTACTTGTATTTTAAGTTGGCAAGGTACTTTTCAGGGTTTTTTTTTTCTTTTGTTTTAATCCGGGTCCCTAATGTAGTTGAAAGCGATGAGCATTTTTATCAACCCATACTTTGCACTGATTGTTATTTTTTGTTTTGTAAAGCCGACAAAGGAGAGGAAACCAAGGAGAAGTCACTTGACTCAGATAAGAAATCGGCCACTGCTCGTCCTGTTACAGATCAGTCTAAACCTGCTGAAAAGCCTGCACCGATTCCACGAGCTGGTTCAGTCTCCATTCTCTCCAAACCGATTCCCAAGCCAAGACCTCGCTCGTTAGCAGTCGATCGGGACATTAATGAAGAAACGGACGTTTCAGACTCAACAGAGAGACCTATAGCACCTCCACGTGCTAAATCTAAACCTCCCCGGGGAGAAATCGTGGAAGAGGCTCAACAGAATCCCACTATTAAAGCCCCTAAACCCGAGCCCTCGAAGAGACCGGACTTACATCCCCCTCCCCCTTTAAAACCAAAGCCCAAACCAGTGCGGAGTGAGCGTCCGGTCGATCCTCCTCAAATTTCTGAGAGTGAATCAAATGACGTATCAGTGATAAATGACTGTGATGAAGACACTGTTGAATGTGACAAACTGGAAAGTCAAACAAAAGACCCTGCTAGAGTAGGGCCTCTAGGCGGAGAATCCAAAAAGGCCCCGCCTCCACCGGTACCCCGGAGAGTGGACCTTGAGTAGCCTTGCGGGGCCCCAAAGCAAGTATAAACTGTTGTCGAGTTGGAGAAACACCCTACGAGCTTTTTATTTGTGCTATGGTGTTTAAATACAGACTCTTCTTGTTGCTATGTTACCTCCGAGAGATACTATGGTGAACAACGCGTCACACTGCTTTCGCCACCCCGCGGAAGTCAGTGTTCGTGGTGCTCTTGTGTTGGGGTCTAATTGACTCTTTTGGGTCGTGCTAAACTAAAGTTGTATATAAATCTCAGACGCCCTTTGTAGGCTAATGGCCATGTTTTATAATGCAAATGACAAATGACAACAGACGTTCGACTAGTGTGACTAGTGACAAATTCGATTGATATGATAGGAACTTTGACCATGATTTATTTTCAATGTACAGAATTTTTAGAACAACAGAAATGAATATGATTCAGTGGAAAGGGTATCTTGAGGGGTGTTTCAATAAAAGTATCATTTAACACAGCTATCACGTAGTGACAGTTTAGACAATGTTGATAAGGCCAAGCTTCGAGAAAAGGTTCCCAAACGGGTTGAGAGCGTCTAATTGTCTTCATTTCCAGGGTTTATGCGCGTTACGGGATAAAGGACCTCGACACAAGGACGTACATGCTCAATGGCAGATCAATTTTTCTTTAAGTTTCAAAAGTTTTTCACGAAAAGTTATGCTCTCTTAAAAATTGGTTGCCTCTGCCAAACCCTTTCTCTGTAGAGGCGACCATAGGAAATTTGCTATTGAAGGAGAGACAGGAGTCCTCTGCACATTCATGGAGCTGTTAAACAGTTCTTTCCTTTGTTAAGTACTAATAAGCAAGCTAAAGAAATGCAGAATTAGTGGTCGGGAAGACGTTCTTTAATAGAAACGTGTGGACCCGGAGCCGTGTCGTGTTACCAACATGAGGTTAGAAAGAACCCTAAAATTCAACCCAACCTCCCGCTTGGTAGGACTCTGGCGCCAATACTTACTGATTATCGGCTGATGAAGTATTTTGAGTGACGATCAGTGCAACCAATAATTTCTGTAGACTTTTATGCTAATTGATTCATGTCTCACCAACTTTTAAACCGTACACAACTTCACTGATTTCAGCTCAGTTGTTTTGCCTTTTTTTCTCCGTTATCCTTAAAAGGCTGATTGGGATTACACCGCTGTGTTCGGTATACAGGGGTTCGTTGTATCGATGCCCTGTGGTACTTTCAACGGTCGAAAGTTTTTTTTCTTTTTCAATGAGATCGGAGGTGATATAATTACGCCTAATGAGAGATAAAATATATTAAACCGCATTACAGATTGACGGTCTCGGGTGTCATGGCATGATCGTCACCGGGCAATTTGTAGCCAAGTTTTCATTGTCATCTGGTCTACTTTTTTCTTGCTGAAAAGTCGGGACAAAGGCCCGGGGTGGGGGTGGGTACTCCTGGGAATTCTTTGAGGGGATGTGCCGCCCGGTTCTCCAAAAAAGTCGGGACAAAGGCCCGGGGTAGGGGTGGGTACTCCTGGGAATTCTTTGAGGGGATGTGCCGCCCGGTTCCCCAAAAAAGTCGGGACAAAGGCCCGGGGTGGGGGTGGGTATTCCTGGGAATTCTTTGAGGGGATGTGCCGCCCGGTTCTCCAAAAAAGTCGGGACAAAGGCCCGGGGTGGGGGTGGGTACTCCTGGGAATTCTTTGAGGGGATGTGCCACCCGGTTCTCCAAAAAAGTCGGGACAAAGGCCCGGGGTGGGGGTGGGTACTCCTGGGAATTCTTTGAGGGGATGTGCCGCCCGGTTCTCCAAAAAAGTCGGGACAAAGGCCCGGGGTGGGGGTGGGTACTCCTAGGAATTCTTTGAGGGGATGTGCCGCCCGGTTCTCCAAAAAAGTCGGGACAAAGGCCCGGGGTGGGGGTGGGTACTCCTGGGAATTCTTTGTGGGGATGTGCCGCCCGGTTCTCCAAAAAAGTCGGGACAAAGGCCCGGGGTGGGGGTGGGTACTCCTGGGAATTCTTTGAGGGGATGTGCCGCCCGGTTCTCCAAAAAAGTCGGGACAAAGGCCCGGGGTGGGGGTGGGTACTCCTGGGAATTCTTTGAGGGGATGTGCCGCCCGGTTCTCCAAAAAAGTCGGGACAAGGGCCCGGGGTGGGGGTGGGTACTCCTGGGAATTCTTTGAGGGGATGTGCCGCCCGGTTCTCCAAAAAAGTCGGGACAAAGGCCCGGGGTGGGGGTGGGTACTCCTGGGAATTCTTTGAGGGGATGTGCCGCCCGGTTCTCCAAAAAAGTCGGGACAAAGGCCCGGGGTGGGGGTGGGTACTCCTGGGAATTCTTTGAGGGGATGTGCCGCCCGGTTCTCCAAAAAAGTCGGGACAAGGGCCCGGGGTGGGGGTGGGTACTCCTGGGAATTCTTTGAGGGGATGTGCCGCCCGGTTCTCCAAAAAAGTCGGGACAAAGGCCCGGGGTGGCGGTGGGTACTCCTGGGAATTCTTTGTGGGGATGTGCCGCCCGGTTCTCCAAATCCGGTATAGAGTGAACACCTACCTATCTGATATGTGACTGACTACACGTTCGAGATCGGCGAGGCGCAGCTTCGCTCCGTCACAGAAATCGCGCTGCAACTGGCAGCCATTTTTGTGTGTGAACAGCTCGAAGTCCTGATTTTCGTGGTGGCTCAAATGCTATCCGTATCATGAGTGTGAGCATAACCTAAGAACACAAGTAGTCTTTCTCTCTTTCCTCAGGGAGTGTAAAGCAGGATAAATACGCGAGCAGTCTTTGCTATCTCTGAAGTGAGGGACTTATAGTAGTCAGCAGTACTGACTCGCTTAGCAAAATTTTAGCAGAAACCGTCTTCTAACCGATGATGTATTCCCCCCATCACCCCCCAAAACCCTCTCCGAAAAAATGACAGTGGCGAGGGGGATAATAGCTCGTTTGGGTAATAAGGAAAATACGTTCAGCAAAACTTTGCGCGTGACGCAAAACATTGCTAAAGCTGTACTTTGTACGTGAGATAAATAAGTAACAACGACAAACAACAACAGAACATGATGAACAAAACAACTTGAAATTTTTAGCTAAATTAAAAACAAACCTAAACACAACGAAACACAAACGACCAGTAGATTTCTTTATCATTTTCTGTTTGTTTTTTTTTTTTAATTTCATTGATAACGGACTCGAAACTTGATAAGGTGTAAAGGGCTTTTATGGCAAAACAATTCTAAGGCAATGACTGATACAATTAAACAAATACAGTAATGATCGATTTATTTGAAAAAGTAGGACCTGTGTCAGGTTTTACCAAAATGTTTCTGATTCGTGGCCTAATTTAGCTGTTTCTTATGACTTCTGTGGTAAGTGGTAATAAGTGCCCGGATTAATGGAAAATAAAAAGTTTTCGTGATTTTTGGTTGTTCGTGCTTTAATGTCTTCTGTAACAGCACAACAACTGACGCATAATTCTCATAAGGGAAGAGCTCAAAATTATTTTCGGCAATAGAGCATTCTGTTTTGTTCCTTAAATGTTACATCCGTTGCAGAGCGATTGCCTCTGATTGGTTATCTTTCCTGACGAGAGTTGGTGTTAAATCATAACACAGACTGCAAACCATCCATTTCGGGTGAGTGTCAGCCAAGGGAACAGAAAGCCTCTATCAGTTATCTTGTGTCAGCTAGGTCTGTTAAGAAGAAGGCGCAAGACAACGAAAAGGTGAGACAAATGTAAGAAAATTAAATGAAATATCATGAAGTCCTACGATAGCTTACTCCTATGATCCCCCGGCCTGTTAGAGTCTGTCCTTTGTGCTATGAATGACACCTAAAACAGGTCCCATCTTACGAAAGATAAAATGAATCACAACAACGTTGACCCACGCCGCATGTTAAGACATTCAAAACATTTATCTCTGATTGGCTCAAATCCCTCGGCTAATAATACTTCGTAACCAGCTAGTGTTGCCACTCAAATCAATCGCCAGGAAAAGGGACGGTAACCAAGAACCTCTGGACGAGCTCAGTTGTTTTCAGGGTAGAGCTGGATTATGGAGAAAAATTTTACAAGTTCTGCGAAGAAGAAATAGCCGAACCTCTGCATAAAAACATAAAAAAGAACAGCAAAAATACATCTCAAGGGATGATAAGTGCTATTTGAAGGGTATGTGCGAGACTAAATATCCCTTTTTAGAATTTACCAAATCAGTGAATAGTAATTTTTGCGCGTTCTGTTTGGCTCCTGTAACTCGGAATATCCTTGGCTATTCAATGTTTTGCGACCCGAGCTAAGAAGGCGTCTCGTTTCGAGACATTTTCGGAAAGACGAAATTTGAGCGATAAATGATGCATTCGTACCAACAAATACCAAGAAAGTGACGACCTTTGGCTTGTCGGTGTTTACTGCTAGGTAGAAAATTATTCAGTTCATGCTGAATATGCAACAAAATGGTAAAAATGCACTTGACAAAAATCCCCGAAATGTTTGTAAATTGTAAACAAGGTTCCTACTAAGTGACGTTTTTTATTTACAAAAAAGTTACTTTTTTCATATTTATCTAACTGATTTGGTAAATACTAAAACAAGTATTCCCCTCAGGGTCGGTGAACGGGGCTAGTTATATATCTCGAAGCTTCGCGTCTCGGTATATATATCTACCACTGTTCACCTCCCCTTCGGGGATAGCTGTATAATATAGGAACAGGCAAGTCAAGACAGAGACTTAACATCGATCGAGGTACTAAGCATGTTTTAAAAGTATGAATTATTTTGAATGATTGATACAACGGCTGTTGGGTTTGACTTTCCTATGATGTGAAGACTAAATTAAGCAAATCATAGAAGGTGTTATCCACCTCGGCTATAATAACATATACCCTCCTTGATCTGCATCATTCTTTACATCAAACTGATCCTTACATTATCAATCCAATAATTGCTAATTATCATCTTTATTTTAATACCAGTCATACCGTCCGGCCGTAACACAAACAGAACTCATGACATTACCTTAAAACCATCTTTTTCTTTCATGTTTTCCTGCAAAGAGAATATTACTACATTTTCTTGGATCCTACGGAACCAAAACTGTTTGAGGGTATTCAGTGGATCGAAGGCGCAATATCATGTCATCACGCGTACGTTTACTCGCTAGTGCCATCGTGAATAACTGAGTTATCACCAATGGTGGCCCGTGGCCTCAATTCTCTCTACCAGGCGAATAGTCACATGAAACGATATTTGCAAGAGCCGTCACCAAAGGTTCACGGGTTACTAGGCTTGCATGTTCACCGTAAAGTGAAGCGGTGCTTTCTTCGCAGCCCCATATATATGGTACCGCCGCTGTTTGCATCCTGTAATTGTTGACGAAAATTTATTTCTAAGCTAGTGTTCCAGTTTCGATCAAAGGCTGCGTGGCAGGCACAATGATGACAATATTGTGTATTAAATATTACAACATTTTTATCTTTCAAAAAACTTTACACAAGATACGATTTCCATGACTGAATATCTTCATAAAAATACAGAACGTACCTAAGAATGACGGAAACCCCTAAAAGGTAGCACTTAAATAGGCCACAACCGTGAAGTATTAAAAATTGTTCTAATTCAATTGAACTATGTCAGTACAGATAGCACGTATTTCCTATTTTAACATCGTGAATAATTCCTCGCGAAGCCGAGGTTTCTAAATTTGTCGGACTGCGTTAACAAATAGATTCCACATTGCCGTGCGACTGTTCAGTAACAGACCACAGATGGCGTCAAAATGTGGTAAGAACAAAAAAGTGGCAAAATGCGCAACATCAAAGTAAGCTGCCCGTTCTGTTTCCCGTTTTACCTGTACAAGTATTGAGGGAGCGTGCCCTATTTAGCCCAGGGTCACCTCCAGCTCATTCAAGTCTGGCATAATAAAATGTCCAAAGAAGTTTCACTCCGACGAAGTTCGCTCGTGAGTGTTGCTTGACAATAATTTTATCTTAAAAAGCGCCGCTAAGCGCTCCAAATAACTATAAATTATTTTTCAGGTATAGAAAATGATCAGCCAGCGTCGATTCACCTGTTTTCTCATCACATTGTATGTGTTCGATGCATCATTCATTGACCAGGTTACTACTCAATGTGGTTATTTCAGTGAGCCTTATGGAGTCAATTGGGTCAACAACTGGGATGAAAGAGCTTATTTCAACTGTGGAATAGGTAAGCTCAGGTTCACCAATCAGGTAAGGTAAAAGCGGCAGCAGGAAAAGGCGATAATCGAATCACTCGGAAGGCTACTAACTATGATTTAGAGGACAAACTTGATCTTATTACATCATTTTAAAAAAATCGAGCCTAAAGCGCGAGAATTTTTAGATTTGTTCAAACACGTGCTACAAGAGTTTGGAACAGCCTCACAACTGCTCCGGAGTAATTTCTCAATTTCATTTCTATAGTTCACAGATGGCAAAGAAAAGCAGCTGCAACAAATATAAAATATGGTCATGCATAGACATTGTGAAACTGAAGGACACACTTTTAGCCTCCTCGATGCCAATATCTAAAAACACTTTCAACAGTAAAAAATTGCTGGAGGAAAGTGCCGCTAACTCTGGTTGTAACGAGACATAATTATATCTTTCAGGGAATTGCAGTAAGAACTGTTTGTGACTTATTCTTTGCTTGTTTATTTTCATGTTCATTGTAATGATTGGGCTGCCAGAGAGAGCAACGCCCAATAGAAAAATGGACAAAATGGCCGACGGACCTCCCAGAAGGCTTTGCGTGTCCCATTTCCCCCTTCAAATTGACCCTGTCACACTTACATAAGTGTAGAGAGTCAACAATTGTTGGAATTTCTGGTTAGATAAGATTAGTCTCGTTAGTACTGTCATGCTATATTTTGGTGGGCAGAAGGATGGGGGAAGGGGGTGAGTTGTGTTAGAAAGGCTGTCTCTATCCCATTTCCCGGGTTAGGAGTAGCTATACACTCAAGCCGGTAAAAAGTGTAACTATAATCTATACTTCCCTAAACCAAAAAAACACTGCGTCACGCAGTCGGCCGCCCAATAAACCCCCACTAGATGGGGGTCTTGTTCTTTACATAAATAAGGGCCAAATATAATCTTCTTTAATGATCAGTACGTACGAAATGCATGGGTAGTCAATATATCACTGCCTATGCTGAATATTTGAGATTAAGTTGTGATGTAAAAAATCGTCTTTCTCAGCCTATTGGACGTAAGATTTTCTTTCACTGTCCAATCAGAAGCCTGATATGACTTGTGTCACTTGCAAAGAAAACCTTTTTAACAAGGCAACACTATACGATCGTGCTAAAGAAAGTCACTCTATCTTTTTTGATACACTGTTGAACCACAGAAGTAACTAAGTAGTAACAATGATACTCATCGGCATTAGGTTTCATTTTGCAACTCATGATCATGTGTCCAGGCCTCTTGAATCTTTCGAGTTTTTAATTACACCTGTTGTATAATTTCAATAGGTAAATCAATCAGTCGTATTCAGAGCCTTCACAGGGACTGTATTGAGGATCGGATTTGGTCTTTCAGCTAAGGGTCGAACGCAGCAGCCCAAAGATGCGCATGGACACCAACTCTGAATACTTATGACGACGTCTTAGACTACAATTGTCCACATGATGGTTTTATTACAGGCATAAATAGTTGGCACCATAACTATTATGAGGATCGCAGGTAATAAATTCTCTCCTTAAATTAAAAAGAAAAAATGAAGGGATATAAAGAGGCAAAAAAACGAAAAGAGAGGAACGAGAAATTTGTGTCAAATAATACACTCTTATTCTGTAAATATACTGAAAATGCCCTTAACTGGGCAGTCCCTTCTTCAAAAGCATTGTTTCTCGTTTATTTCCGCCCTTTTTCTAAAAGATCTAGCCAAGATTTCATTTGATCAAACAATTACTCAATTATTGAGAATTTTTATTGGATGATTTTTCGATTGTTTTCTAATATATGTATAAAAATTAGGAGGGGGTGTTTAAAATTTTGGAAAATTGGAAAAGATGGTATTCGGGGTTGTTAAAATTATAATATGAATGATTTATTGGTAGACAAATACAAGATGTCCACCACCATAGCAAGGTGGTTATTGCCCTTTAGCAGACTAACTGGGTTATGTGTAAACCTTTTTGCCACCCTAATTTATTCTCAAATCAATCAATCTCCACCTTTTTCAGACAAGATAAAACGGGCACAAGTTCCCATATTAGAGCCGACCCGAATTTTTCAGAGAATTTAATATTTTCTCTTGCAGGTTTCAGTTCAGGTGTTGCCATAGCCACTACTACAGACGCACGAACTGTCACTACACGCATTTTACAACAATGGACCACCCCTTTAATTATCACGTCCCTTATGGCTACTATCTAGCAGGAGCATACAGCGTTCACTCTGACTACTATGAGTAAGCAAAACAACTCTAACATGAAGATATAACTTGCAATACACTACTGTTATTATATGTACCTGATTTTCATCATGAAGCGGTGACTTGAAGTCAATGGCCCTGTTTTCTTTACCCTTCCTGGTCAATTCGTCAGTGAATAAAAGGAGTAGCAGACGCATATCCCGTTAGAGTACACCATGGTCAAACTCCTGACGCGTTTTCAGTTTCTTTTCATTTAGTGGTATTTTATTTACTCTAGGTAGAAATAAAGGTAATCTCCAATTAGATGCACAACCCAGAATTCTTTCGAAACAGAACAAAAACTGTATTTTTAGGCCATTCTTATGCCGTTCACTCATTTTTCGGCCATTCTCCTTTCAGGGATCGTAAATGGAAATTCTATATCTGTTAGAGAGTGTAAGCCTTAGACCACAGTGAATACAGAGTTCTTCGTATTAAGAAGCATTGCACACTTCCACTAGTAATTATCCAAAACTATATCAAGCAAGTTGAGCTCAATTTACTTTAGTTTAAAAACCTATTATAAGATCCCAAGAATGAGTAGTCTGAAATTTAGAGGTGTGATTTTCACGACGTTTTTTACCTAAAGGAGCTGTTTTACCAAGAAAGAGTCACTCGAAGTGCTCGGTGGCGCCGAAACCGGAAGTGAAAATAATAATAATAATAACTTTATTTGTATAGCGGTATATACAAAAGCTCTATATCGCTTTACAATCGAAAAAAGAAAATAACTAACTAACAATAGCACTAAAACAAAAAATCAATTGAAAGCGAGTCTAAAAAGATAAGTTTTCAATCTAGATTTAAAAACATCAACTGATCCACTTAATTTAATGTCTAAGGGAATATCATTCCAGTGCTTTGGGGCAGCGACCGAAAAGGCCCTGTCCCCATAACTCTTCAGGCGCACATTCGGTACTTCTAATAAATGTTTGCCAGCTGACCTAAGATTTCTTGTAGGGTTATATGGGACTATAAGTTGACTTAAATACGGAGGCCCCAGATTATTGAGAGCTTTAAAAGTTAACAGTAATACTTTAAAAGGTAATTCGCTGCTCCACAGGTAACCAGTGTAGCTCCTTAAGAGCGGCTGTCCGTAAATATCGCCTGGGGGTGTGCAAAATGAAAAAATCGAAAATCCCCAAACTTTGTCAGAATATAGGTCTAGGTAAACTATTTCTAGAAAAATAACTTTTAGTTCGATTGGATTTTTATTTTACACGTACGGCGACCGAGTCGGTTCGGAGGCTCTCAGATCAGTTTTCACAGGCTCAAGACCATATATTACTTAAAAATCGTTTAAAAATTAAAGAAGTAACAAATTCTGCCTCTGAAAATCTTAATAGAAAGAACAGAAATTAACCAGTAGTTTCGTTGAACAATTTTTCTATTCGACAGCAAATCTAATATTTTTCGGATTTTTCATAATTTTACTTATTTTACCGATTTTTGACAGACATGAAATTGGCAAATTTCAGACACAAAAATCGCCACTTGGTATACGGCTTTGAGCCATAACTTACCTACCGATAGAAAGAGCAAGATGTCTTCCTCAAATAAATGCAATAAAATTTTTTGGCAATCCTGCAGGGAAAATTTTTGAACGCCAAACAAAAGCGACCCTTGAAGTCAAAACACGCCATTTTGTCACGACATTCGAAGACGGCTACATCGCTCTATTGACCAGATTCCTCCAAAGCTCTTTGCTGTTGAGCAATATTGATTAGACTCGACTTATGCGCATTTCTATTGCCTAATTATTTCACTTACAATACGCTCGTTGGCAGTCGAAAGCTTAATTTTAACCGGCGGTCAATGTTTGACAGCATTCGGATCACATGTTTCAAAACTTACGATTTATTGGATTCATGCACATAAAAGAACAAATTTACCGACGTTGGCTTACATAACGATGTGTAAAGACTAAATATAATACTTATCTTTTAAGGAAATGAAGATGTTTTGGATATATATACCCGGCTATTGCGGTCTCCTCACATCACCGTACCTGCTCGGAGCGGGAAGGAGAATGCGTTACTCACTTTTGTCTAGGGTAGGGGGATGCTCCAGCGGGCCGGGGAGGGTAATTAATAGAGACCGTAAGATACCCCGATATCGGTGTACGAGTACGGGTAGTGTACCCGTACACGTAAAATGTTTATGTGCGTGACTATTTCGATTAAGATACCCGAAGAACAAGCACGCAAAATTAACTTTGTACATGCATGTCGCTTAATGCATACAAAATCTCCCTCAAATTCTACACTTCATATCTTAACAACAAGCTGCAACAAATAATTCATTCATACATAAGCTTATTGAAATATTATAGAAAGATTTTAAGAAACTTGGCGGGAAGTCCCTCGACCGAAAGCTTGTTATCGCAAACCCCGCCATTTTGATCGAGGCACATCACCAAACAATTCGTTTGATTGTCAACTTCAATAGTGACTCCCATGCTAAATTTTTCAATGCTATTTCTTTTGCGAAACTCAAACATTCGAGCAATTCTCAGAAATCCCCCCAAATACGGCCACAAATTGATATCGTTTCAGAGTTTAACCTGCGCATTTGAGGTCCAAAATCAATACATTTTGAAGCGCTTTCTTTACAGCTAAAATTCAAATTTGGCAAAATATTTGAACAGACTTGCAATAACATTGCTAAGGAGTCATACAATTTACATTTGTACTTAAAAAGTCTTAAAAACTTACTCGTTTCTCCATCATGTAGGACTTGCAGCTACTCGTAAATCTTCTACGGGTAAACTGGTGTCTACCCCGGAAAAACGGCTGGTTCTACCGGGTAAAGCTGATGACGTCACCACAAAATGAAAAAAACATGGCGCTACCCGTTACCCGTACACCGATTTCGGGGTATCTTAAGGTCTCTATTAATGTCAGCAGCACTGTGTCTGAACAGTTCTGGAGTAACTGGAAAAAGTAAGAGTTGTGCTACATAATGCACTAAATCCTTCCTAAAAACTAAAATCTAAAAGTAAAAAGGATGTTTCAGTTAACGTTGGCTGGTTGAAAGTACGAACTGAGTACGAAACGTTTGAGAAACAAAAAAAAATAAGGCCACAGGCGTTATCCATTATTTTGGGATATCTCGTCTGCTGATCCTGGCATGCTTATTTTAAGCCAAAAGATCATCAGATTACAGGAAGACCCCATGGAGCTACTATCTTGAACAGAATCATTAAAAATGAAACAGCAAGCCCAACCCCCCCTTCCCCCTCCCAAATCATGGATGAAACCGCACGGTTTTCCCAACCTTGTTCGGAGGGGAGGAGGTAAAAATTTCCCATCTATTTCGTACAAACATGGAAGACAACCTGGCGGAATACTTAATATTAATTACTCAAGACTGCGCGATGAAATTCCTGTCCTGGGCAGCCCAGTACCACGGACACTTGTGAAGGCAAAGCTACGATGACAAACTAGTGAGGGTCAGCGGGATCTTTAGTAGACCTGGATCAGTAACATCTTCAGTACTGACCAAATTTTAAAATTAAAACAGTAAACTGATCCTTGCGACAGGAAGAGTGACAGAAAAATAAGAAAGAAAGAAAACAAAACTAAAACGGCATTAGAACCCCGTGGTATAATTCAACGTGATGAACTCACTGAAGTGACATTTATCTTTTTAGTAACCTATCATTTTAAGTTTACTATGTATATTCAAATCTCGCACGTGTAACCTAACGTTCGAATTCATCTTGCATGTGTATTCATTTTTTGTTCTTTTTTATCCCTCCCTTCCCTCCCTCATCGTTTCAATGATCAAAACTCCCTAACCTCCAAATGTATAGAAAACTGGTCTTTATTTGAAAGACTTACGCACAGCCAGCGATTGGCGTTGTCGGTATCCCCCGGGTCCCCCGGGGGTGTGCCCAACGTAAAGCCCTCGAAAGCCAGCCAAAAGGAAGGATTAAGGAACAAAATGCAGAGAAAATATCTTGGTTTTTTCTCTATTCATACAGTTTAAGAAAAAAAAAAGAGAGGGACAGGGTATTCAAAGAAGTTTGAGGGGATGCAAAGAAAAGCGACTTTTTAAGCGTTGTCATTTTTCAATGGAAAGTACGCGAAAGAGGACACTTTTTCAGTCAAAAATGGTATAAACATGGGATTTTGAGCTACTTTTTCGATTCTGAGCAGCTTTTCGGAGAGTGAGCCACTCTCAAAGTTAGCACATTTTTGGCATATTTTCACTATTGTTAAATTATATTCACACATAGTTGAAATTTCAACACGTTTTCTTTGGAAATTCACCAGAAATTTCACTAGAAAATTTCTTGCGTTTTGATCGGTTGGGCATCGCGTGGCGTATGTTGATAGATTCCAAATATGGATGTCCCAGATGTGACTAGATTGCCATTATGGATGGGTATCCCGTGATAATAGTCCAAATATGGTACAACATTACGTACATTAAAGGCAGCACGCTGCACGCCTCTGCTGTCCTTTTCAGTTTCAAGGATTCAGGCCGAATGCTCTCTCACTGGAAGAGCTTAAGATGTTCTCTTTGTGGATGACAACATCATAGCAAACTAGGAACTAGGAACCAGCAAGTTATATGTACGGGTTGCCTGGACCTCTGCATTCAAACAGTTTTTCCTATGAGCGACAAAGCTTCTTGCCAATCTTGCAGCTGCTGACGGCTTTGCGTACTCGAGTGATACACGTTGCAGTAGTCTTAGAACGTCTCAGTTTTTATGTTTTCAATATTTTAGCTGATTAGATCTTTTTTCCTACAGATCAAACAATGGCAGGCAGTTTATTTCTTAAACCGTAAGTGGAAGGTTGTCATAGTGTGTTCAATCAGTCAAGTCAGTTTATTTTCTCTCATATTTTGACTAGTGATAAGTTAGAGCCTTTTCAAAGACTGTTGTTAACAATTATAAACGTTTCTATTGAATTTGTTGACCACTACAAAACTTTAAGAAATAAACCCCAGAAGCCGTACACGAAGATCCTGCTGGTTTTCAACGTTGGATCTCTAGAAAAAAGATCTAATCAGCTAAAATATAAAGAAAAAAAATGAGACGTCCTAAGACGGGATAGTTTCAGGCTGGGATAGTTTCAAATGACTGTCTAGGCCTACTTGTAAAATTGTTTAGTCAGCTTCCGGTTTGAAGTGCATTGCACTTCCTGTTCTGTGTCACGCAAACGTGACATTCCTGCTCGGTGATATACAAGTATTTGGTACAGGATGGGAAGACAGTATGCTGTTGCATATCTTTGATAGGCTTTAAAAAATGTTAGGTGTATAAATAGGATTTCTTAGTATCATATTAAGAAAGTTACAATTCCACGTTGAACTGCGTGAATGATTTTGAGTTTTAAAAAGCTATGACGTTTCAATGGGCTTTCGACCGCGACAACTTACCAAGAGTATAGATATTGCAAGACGCAAAATGCAATTTGTTAGCAAACGGTTCCCAACAAAATGCGCAGAACAAGGCATATAGCTACTTAAAAACAAATTGTCTCGGCAAATGGAAAGAATTCCATGCGGAAAAACGCATAAGTATCTTGTTAACCGGAATTATCGTTGTTTTTGCCCTTTGAATGTCGTGACAAAATGGCGTGTTTTGACTTCAAGGGTCGCTTTTGCTTGGCGTTCAAAAATTTTCCCTGCAGGATTGCCAAAAAATTTTATTGCATTTATTTGAGGAAGACATCTTGCTCTTTCTATCGGTAGGTAAGTTATAGCTCAAAGCCGTATACCAAGTGGTGATTTTTGTGTCTGAAATTTGCCAATTTCATGTCTGTCAAAAATCGGTAAAATAAGTACAATTATTAAAAATCCGAAAAATATTAGATTTGCTGTCGAATAGGAAAATTGTACATCGAAACTATTGGTTAATTTCTGTTCTTTCTATTAAGATTTTCAGAGGCAGAATTTGTTACTTCTTTAATTTTTAAACTATTTTTAAGTAATATATGGTCTTGAGCCTGTGAAAACTGATCTGAGAGCCTCCGAACTGACTCGGTCGCCGTACGTGTAAAATAAAAATCCAATCGAACTAAAAGTTATTTTTCTAGAAATAGTTTACCTAGACCTATATTCTGACAAAGTTTGGAGATTTTCGATTTTTTCATCTTGCACACCCCCAGGCGATATTTTCAGAAGGCCGCTCTTAAGGACGGGGCGAATGTGCGCAGCCCTAGGTTGCCCAGCTACAAGGCGTGCAGCGCAGTTTTGAACGCGCTGAAGCTTCTGAATAATATACTCCGGTGACCCGAGGAGCAACGAGTTACAATTGTCCAGTCGACAAGTAACATAAGCATGGACGAGGGTCTTTGTGCTCTCAGAAGTCAGATACATTCTAATCTTCGCGATATTCCGAAGATGAAATAAAGCAGATTTACAAACGGAAGTCACATGCTTATCCAGTGACAAGGTCTCATCAAAAACAACTCCTATGTTCCTAGCTTTGTCAGACCGCTCTACACGATGATCACCAACCAGGATACTATCTAAAGATGTGCGTGGCCGATATTTTGAACTGATAACGAGCAGTTCCGTCTTGTCCCTATTCAACTTAAGTTTGTTACAAGACATCCAACGGTCAATATCTCTAACACAAGATTCAACCTGAGAGACAGAATAAGCTTGATCATCCCCACTGAGAGAATTGAAAAACAGATACAACTGAGTATCATCAACATAGAAATGATAGCCCATGTTGTATTGTCTGACAATATCCCCCAATGGGGAGGTGTAGAGCAGATATAAAATCGGTCCAAGCACGGAGCCCTGTGGTACTCCGCACGACAGCGAACGCGTGACAGACCGCGCACTTCGAATGCTCACAGAATGAGTTCTGTCGCTCAGGTATGATTTAAACCAGGCCAGAGCTAGATCGCAAAGACCGAAGCGGTTTGCTAATCTCTCAATCAGTATAGTGTGATCAACCGTATCGAAAGCGGCCGATAGATCTAATAAAAGTAAGATAACAGTCCTATTCCTATCAACGTCTAGGATAATATCATTAAAAACTTTGACTAAAGCTGTTTCGGTACTATGAAATTGTTTATATGCAGATTGTAGTATTTCATCAAGTCCATTACTAGAAATGTGATTAATCAACTGAGATGCCACCACCTTCTCAGTAAGTTTAGACATGAACATCAAATTTGAAATAGGACGAAAATTCGCAAAAACTTCAACATCAAGTGTGGGCTTTTTGAGAAGAGGATTCAACAATGCAAGGTTAAAACAGTCTGGAAAAACAGCTAGACATAAAGACTGATTGATTGACTGATTTTGTAACCCCCCGGACATTGAATTAGTTTGAATAAAAACGTTATATACACCGATGTGTGTAAAAATACCTGTTACTAGAGAGGTTAAACTTCACGTTTACGTCAAACGGCAAACGCGAAGTTGTATGTACCCCATGACCAAGTTTCCCCTTCACTTGTCGTTTACTGTTCATTATTATTCCACTATTATTTCATTTTACCATATAAGGTCAAGAGAACAAGCAAAATGCGAGGCTGTAATACATCGTAGTGTCCTGGTTTAACCGGTTTACAACAGGGCGAATACCGGCGGATGCAAAAGGAGCAACCGTGGCTGACAGAATCAGGATGTTTTGGATACTCTCATTAGAAAATAGAAGCCAAAATACCATTTTTCTTTTGCATTAAAATAATTAACCTCTGCGTTAAATTTTCCCTTTGGAAATATATTTTGTAGCAGCAGTATCAAACTAGCATTTCTATGCCGGCCTTGGGTAAACAAAAGGGAAACGAGAGGACTATCTGTTGCTTGGGCCATAAGATCATCAAACATCAGCACATTGTTAAACTTTGGGTCATTTTCCCGCACATCAGAAGAAGACACAGAAGACAAGTTACTTTATTAAATACACTGCAGCATAAGCCAAATTGCGTATTCACATAATGGTAATAATTTATACTAATAATTGTAAAAATGAGTAATAATTGTAATAGCTAAGACTAAAACGTATAATAAGAATCCTTAAAATTATTTACAATTCTGGCTAAGGCCATAAAAAAAACTGTTCTTAAATCTATTTGTCTTGCAACGCGGCAAAGTGAAAGTGGCACGTGCCTTAGATTATAGTTTCTTTCATAAAGAGGCGGCAACAACTTTCTTAACGTGTAGTTCGGGTCGCTCATTATGCTTTCAAACGTGCGCGTGCAAATTTTGTGGTGATGCTCCGCAACCGTTGGTAAACTCATAAGCGCTAAAGCTTGCTGATATTCTATACCAGAACATCTGTATCGGGATATCTTGGGATAAAGATTTTGTGTTTAGAAATACGGTAAAAACGGACAATCTTGATGTTTGGCTGTTATCTGTAGAGAACGAAGCGCTTTTGACATGCTATTTCACCTCATAGTAGTTTCAATCTTTTTAAAAACGTACGTGAAAGATGAAGGAGATAGCTACAGCCGATTGCTAGAAAGAAGGGTTTTGATTAGTATGTATCGAGGCGCTCTTGTTAGCGGTTTTTTGAACATTTTAACAAATTAGAGAATAATTTTAAACCGCTCGATAGATTTTTGTAAAAAATTTAACATTCTTGAGATTAACCTTCCTTCTATATGACCTTTTAGTTTCAAGATTATTGATAAATTGTAAGGCAGTAAAATAAGGGCCACAATTCGCTAATATTTTGGCAGGAATTTTGTGTTTACAAGTGTGAGCCTCTCAATATTTTCAAGTTTCATATTTTCATGTACAACAATAGCTAGCATTTTTGCATATCTCAAATTCATTGTTAGTTACAGCTGTTCACATGAAAATGAATCTTGAGACAATGCCTTGAATAATTAGAGGTTTTCACTTGTAATGACGAAACTTCCGATAAAAAGGTAACGAATTGTAGCCAATGATGATGATATTGCTTTCAAAAATGATCTTGAATAAACCAGAGCCATAGCAAAACTCACCAGTGAGTATCTAGTTAGGAAGGAAGCAAAAATTTAGCAGAAATTGTAAAATATTAGCAGAGCACCACAAGTGCTGCCTGTTAGGCGTTCAGGGGTGACTGAAAATATGATCTTCTTTAAACTCTGGAGGGCCACGAAAAAACTGAATTTCCTTTCCGATAGATGACTGCATCACTTTGTAGGTATCCTGCCACTGACTGTAGTACCACCATATTCGCCTCGGTTTCTTGCTCTCGTAAAGAATACGAGTAGTATTACTCCTCTTTTTTGGGGGGGAATCTCATTAAGGTGGGGGGGGAATAAATTAACGTCGCTGACGTCATAGGCTATTGTATTAATCTCATGAATAAAATGCTGTGGTTTCTCATTAACTTGGGCAGGAATAAATTAACGCCAATGACGTCATAACCTTTTGTCTTGATCTCATGAATAAAATGCGCAGGAATCTCATTAAGTATATCCAGTTTGACGGGTTTATCAATGATGTCATGTTCTATTTTTATCTTGTGGCGGTCATGGTTGGTATAACCGGTTTGACAGGTTTTAGTTATTTTCGGAAGATGATGTCATATGTATTCCGGGGTACTATGATGTCATAGTTGTTTTGATTGGTTGACCGGAATTAGAAAGACGCTCATTGGCTGTCTCGTTTGACGAAGCATTCTGGTTGGTTGCCGTATTTTTATTGTTTGAACGGTATAAAAGCCTGCTCACTGCCTTCCCGCATACTAATTTGGATTTCCTGCATGCTAATTAAGTGTCTTCCTGCATACTAATTCGGTATAGGTTTACTAATAAGCGTCACTCTACTACAATAGGAACAATAGGCTTGCCTAGACTTGCCCGGTAAGTAACTTGAGCCCGGTTTTCGGACCGTCTATTAAAAGAAAAATAGGAATAAGAGAAGCGACTACCTAGCAACGCGAGAAGCGGCTTCCTATATCTTATTTAGCGCTAAAACTCGGATATATATAAACAAAACATACACAAATTGGAGCTGTAAACTCTTTATTTCAAGTTTGTCTGACTATTACAGAACTGTTTTCTTCTTTCTATCTCTAGGAAAAGAAAAACTATTGAAGTCTTGTCATTTTCACCCACGGTTAATCAGTTAATTATGCGAGTTCACAAGCCCAAAGTTGAATACAAATTAGTTCATCTGTACAGCTAGACCCAAGGGAGCACCTTGACGTATTATTATAAAACAAATAACTTAACAAGGATCAATTGGAACACGCGACTAATAATTGCTAGCAATAAAACCACAAGAGAGATACCGTTTTAAAAAACTTTATTAAAAAACAATGACAAAAAGAGTCAAATACACAGCGATTTGAAAGGAAAAGGGATGAAAATTAATCCATTGACTGACTATTACACATCAGTTTTTTTCCCTTCCAAAATAATCCTTCCGTGTCTACACAATTTTCCTATGGCCTCTAAGACAAAAGTTCGACTTTCTTTGTTTCTTGCACTTTGTCTTGTTCTTTGTAGTTCGTTTTTTAGCTTTTGATTTACTATTAAAAGAGAGTTCATTTCTCTGTGATCTTGACAGTTCGCAGTACACCGTTTCTTGCGTCTGTACTGGATTGTGATAGTGATTTTTTCCGGGATTATCCGCTTCACTTTCGTAAACGACGACTTTAACTTTAGGTTGCAGTTTCGCCTCTTGTAAATACTGTCTTCGCTGTATGTGGTCTAACTGATATATATTCCTGCGCATTTTATTCATGAGATCAAGACAAAAGGTTATGACGTCATTGGCGTTAATTTATTCCTGCCCAAGTTAATGAGAAACCCCAGCATTTTATTCATGAGATTAATACAATAGCCTATGACGTCAGCGACGTTAATTTATTCCCCCCCCACCTTAATGAGATTCCCCCCCAAAAAAGAGGAGTAAAACATCCCTCCTATACTACTAATACGATCCGTTGTGAGAATTTTTTCAACGAAAAATGTTTTACCACACTAAGTGGGGCCCACCACGAGAAGTGAAAATTTATGTCGAAACATAATTCTGGATATGCCTTGGTTTTCAGGGAAACATCGTTAGTTAATTTGGGCCTCTTGTCTATACAATGCTGAGGTTTTTCCGTTTCTTCGCCAGCTGCAATAGTTCGTTTTCGTTCTCTACTTCTTTCCTTTTCCGTGTGCAATACGTGGGGAAAACATCGGGACACTACTTGTGTTATATCCAGACTTTTCTTAGACCCCCAAAATACTGCTGCTTCTAGCCATTGCTTTCTTTCGTGGCTCTTTAATCGATGCACTTGACGTAGGTGATCACTCAAGGAGAGTAACTCTGGCTTGCCACATACCGGGCAATCTCTCTTGAATTATACGGCATCTTTACCACACGAGAAGCTCCAACATACTGAAGGAAATAAGTTATTTTCCTGTTTATATAGCTTCGCTAATCAAATTTGATGTCATCATTAGTTCTAATCCAATTCTTGTCAATCGTGGTGTAATATTAAATCGATGTTGGGTCGATGTAGGGTCGATGTGGGGTCGATGTAGGGTCGATGTGGGGTCGATGTGGGGTCAATGAAAGATCGATTATTAGGGAGCTTGAGCAACAACGACGGCGACGGCTACAAAAACGTCACTTAAAAAGTGAATTCGTACCGCTTCAAACTTTATCGGCTTATTCCATCTCGTTTATTTCGTCAAATGTTGGCAACTGTTTTTGGAGTTGAATTCTAAAGGACTGTATCAAAGTTCAGGAAAAGAAAAGAAAGTTGTTGTCTTGTGTTCCCGTCCTCGATAAAACGTGAATTCAGGCATTTTCACGTTGTAGTCTGGCAACGACGGCAAAGAAATGTACAAAAAAAGCGTGATGAACGTGCAAAGTTGTTGTTTTGCTAATCAAACCTATTGCTTTTTTGCCGTTCTCGTTGCCGTCCGCGTCGTCGTTGCTTAAGCTCCCTATTATTTAAGAAGGAGAACGCTTAGTAACCCCGCCTTCACCAATCTTCTATAGAAGAGGCGCGTTGCTCTCTGAAGTTTAGTTTCCTATCAGAACGCGTGCGGTTCCAACCAAAGATGACGAGCACAGGCTATACCTTATACCTTCAACAAGGTGCTGAAAAATATGAAGACAGCGAAGAAAGTGATTTCTCCCAAGAAAGCGAAGTCTCTAGCCAAGGAACGGAGTCTTCCCAAGAAGAGACTCAGCTCAACGCATTGATCAATGAGTACGAAGGGGACGGAGATTCAGAAAATGTGGCCCGCGTGAAAGCCGAGAACGCTCTTCTTCCTGTTTACAGAAAAGAGCTAAGAAAAGTACTCTTAGGGAATCTACAGTGATGCGTGCAATGAAAAAAGACCCCACCTTCAAAAAAAGTGATGGAAACTCAAAAAGACATACGTCAACAGAGAGGTGTAGCGCTCGATTCGACTTGCATGTTTGAAGCGATGTTTTAAAAAATGTTGGTGATAGTAAGACTTTTTTTTCCTAGCAAACTGACTTGCAAGAATAAAATGTTGAACAGAAGGCGCGCTTTTATTTTGAAGACATAATAGATATCAGGGTTAAAAGAGCCCGGGCAAGCCTAGGCAAGCCTATTGTTTTCATTGTACTAGAGTGATGCTCATTAGTAAACTTATGCACTTATTAGTATGCAGGAACGCATTTTTGTCGAGTATCCTTATTAGTATGGAGGAAGTCAAAAATTAGTATGCAGGAAATCCAAATTAGTATACAGGAAGTCTAAGGGAAGCTGAAGCATAACTACTTGTTACCTTGACCAAAAAAAAAATAAAGGTTAACGGAACATTCATCGCATAAGAACTTTGGTTCCGACAAAAAGTTTGTTTCAAGAAGACGAAATAGTATAATAGGGAAGCTGGTTTTAAGGGAAAGATTAACTGTGGTTAGCCAAAACAATGCGTATGTAAAAATATCTTGTAAGAGTCTATGGAGTAATGGAAATTCCCCACGCAGAGCATAATTCACGCAACTCAGTCAGAAGGTTATTATGCAGTAAGTTGAAGTGTTACGTAACACTCATCCGAAGAGAAACATAGGTTCCACAAAAAGAGGTGAGCAATCAGAAGCTAAGTCAGGAAGCCCATTAATGTCGTACATACCGTAAAATTCCGAAAATAAGCCCCTCCATGAATAAGCCCCTCCAAATATAAGCCCCCCAACGCGGTAACACAAAAAAAAACCTCCGTTAAATCGCCCCTCCAAATATAAGCCCCCCGGAGCTTGTACTTGGAAAATTGCCCTCAAATCAAAAGTACAACAAAGCAAAACAGTAAATTTACTTCCAACTATAAGGCTAGCCCAACAGATTTTGAAACGAAAATTTCGCTCCGTAGATAAGCCCCTCAAAAAGGGCTTTCAAAAAATGTAAGCCCCGCGGCTTATTTTTGGAATTTTACGATATGTCCAGTACTTTTGCGCCTTCATTGACCACTACATTTATTTTCAGACGTATAGGATCCCATGATCGCTGTAGAAAAAGTGATCTTTATTTGCCAATGGACGATAAAAAACTGGTCAAGGTTCAAGGTTCTTCTCACAAAAGAAATGCAAAGAGGGAATATAAATGAAAATCACATATGTACAATATCGTTACTCTAAAATGTACAATTTGTCAATTCGCGTACAATGCTTAAGTTGTCGTTTAAAAGCTTCTTGTTGGAATATCGTACAATGGTAATTAGTCCCGCCTTTTTCCATATATTAACTAAAAGGTTGTTTACAATCCCTAATCAAAAATCAATTAGCAAGACATTTACATTGCGAAAGCCTTTAAACAAAGATATCACTCGTTACAACTTTTAGCAAGTAAATTGAACTAGGCAGTAACAAGAGTTTGTTTATCACAACGAGTTAACTAAGATAGTCTGTTGGACAAGGTTTTCTTTTGGAAGCGCACTGAAGTTTCGATCAAACCACTAAATACGCGAAAGATAGTAAAAATAGGAATGTCCAGGAAAAGACAACTTGGTAAGGTCAAGCTTCTGAAGATTTAGGAAAAACCAATTAAGCCAATTAATGTAAGATAACAAACAAATGTCGTTATATTTACCAGAACTAATTAGATTAAGAACCTCTGTGTGGGTTCAGTTAAAACAAAAAGCATCATTTCTTAATTGAATAGTGGCACGTGTGCAAAGAAAAAACCGACGTCCAAAAGAGCATTTTTACAGAGAAAGGTCAAACCTTGTTAACAAAAAACGAATAGCTTTTGTAAGCTCAGTACATTCTAGTAGAACGTATTTATATAACAACTCAAAACACTCTACTCAGTGACAATAATAATTAAAATATATTAAAATAGCAATGCTTGATGATTCATTAACGTTCCTTATTCGATAAAGGTATTTTCATTTTGGTATTAACTTATACCCAAAAATATCGTTTTACAAAAAGAACAATCACACTGTGCTTGGTTTTCTGGATTTCCCTTGCAACAGATTCGGCTAGGTGTAATGAAAAGTGCAGAACGTTACTATCTAGCAAAAACCAAATAGAAGGAGTCCTTAGCAGAATAATTACTCACTCACAATGTAAAGTACAGAGTCATAATCCTTTTAAGGATTATGACAACCTCCTTAAAAGGAGGTTGCGCATGTTACGAGAAAAAAAAAAAAGAATCCCTGATTTCGAACACACATATTGCGTACTTTTTTTGAACATAACTACCTCACAAAACTCGATTACAGAATACGGGAGTAGGTTAAACAGTTTGTACTGATACAAAGTTATCGTCCGTTGCACACGTTAAGTCGCACGTATCCTGTAGCATGACCATATAAAACACAGACTGACTAACAATTTCTCTCTTAAATACCGTCATAGTAAAAAAAATTAAAGCTTGGAAGACAGACGAGTGGCTGGGTAACCTGTGCAAAACCGTCAAGACGAAGCACTGACTCAGGTGTTTCTCACACATTTAGTAGGCGTTTTTTAAAACAAAACTACCCCAAATACGTTAGCGATGCGATGTTGTATCGAAAATTCTCGAGAAAAAAAAACACAATTATCAGATGTTTTGTCTGAATTTGTGATCTTCCTGAAATTGGGTGTCCTGTGGTGAAAGTTGAAAATCTTTATTGCCAATTTTTCTCATGTTTCACCGAACCGATTTTGGCGGATTTTTAGTATGTTGTTAAATAGCCATCCAACAATTAAATGGCGTTGAAAAAAATTCTGTTGCAATTAGTTTGATGCTAAACCACAATTTGAGTGGACTACTTCACACTAGGGTTTTAGTTTATTGTGCAAGACTTCAATAGTTTTTTATTTCCTAGAGATAGACAGAGAAAACGGATTTGTTATAGTCAGTATAAAAGGATTAATTTTCAATTCTTTTCCTCTCAAATCGCTGCGTATTTGAGTCTCTAATATAGCTTATAAAACGGTATCTCTTGTATGGTTTTATTGCTAGCGTTTATTAGTCCCGTGTTTCAATTGATCCTTTTTAATTGTTTTTTTTTTTGTGTTTTTGTAATAATACGTCCAGGTGCTCCCTTGGGGTTTTTACAGCAGAGCTAATTTGTATGCAACTGTGGGCTTGTTAACTGACTAACGGCGCTTAAAGAGGTATACTCACAGGATAAGGTTGTCTTATATACGTTACTGTTAAAAAAGTAAGGAGTTGTTGCAAGGGATAACTTAACCTGAGATCAGGCCCAATTTGAGCGGTTCTCATACATTCTCTCTAACGGCTACCGCTGAAATTGGGCCTGATACAAACTCATTCACGTTTGTGCTCATTACGGCCAGATTTTGGCCGTAACGCTGATTGGCTGTTAGAACAATGCTACAAGATCTGATTAACTGTCGGAAAGGCCGGAAGTTAAAAGCGCTTATTCCTCGCGTGGTTGTTTTCGTGAATGATCCGTCGTCGGCGAGGGGAAGATCGATTTTGCTGTCTTTTTAATTGTTTTATGGTCTTATGGTAGGAAAATATGCCTTAATATGTGCCATGGAAATTCAGAAAATTCATATGGTTGTTCATATCTTCTCAGGATTTGCTTTATTTACGGAAAGTGAGTGTATCACGGAGTTGAATCCCTCTGCAAGTTGTTGACTGCTAACAAGGTGCCTTTTGATTTACCAACAAACGGGTGCAAATCAAAATACTGTCCATCTTAAAACTGGTTTCATTTGAAAGTTTAGCCGGGAATGACTTCTCTGAACGGGGTACGCAAGCGGAGGCTCACTGCGAAAGAAACCTTAATCGCCAACTGTGAAGTATTAAACGAAAGATATCGCATCGCTGTTCAAGGAATTTTCAGTGTTAACAGACTGGTTGTTTGCCTTCGCTTTTTGTAAAAAATAAACCAGGAAAACTGGTTTCCTCGCTCGTTGGCTGTTTTCTTTTGTTTTTAAAGATTTATGTACAGAAAATCGGGGGAAATTGCCGAGGAAAATATTAAGGCAACGGAAAAATAGAAATTTCAGTATTTTAAATTCGAGGGCGCCTAGCCAAAAATAACAAAACTAGTAGAACATCGTGTCGCCGTCTTTTCGAAAACATTTTACCTTCTACGCCAATGGAAATAACCTTCGAGATCCCCCTTAATCTCGCAAGAAGTTAAATGTGATTGTACTGACTGTTTTATTTTTAGCGGAAAAAATTAAGAGATAAAAGCTATTTTTTACTGCGCTTTTCATAAACACGCGAACTCTGAAGTTCAAAAACCAACTGACGTTTGCGTTTTTCGCTGCCGTCAATCATCTTAACGGACCTCTTAGGAAACAGAACGTTGCTTTAAAAGGTTCAAAAGGTCAAGGTTTGTGATCTGTGATTGGTGGATTTCCGAATAATTCCTATGGGTTTATATAGAAACTTTATTGGCGACATGTGAGATTTCGGATTTCCAATTTAAATTTCCTAAGTGATCACTCCCAAGAAAACTGTTTCTTTTACCTGATCAATTTTTTGGCCATTCTAAAGTTGAATAGTTTTGTTTTGAAAGCTTCTGACATGGTTTAAATACAATATTTTTTTTTCAGGTTTAATGAAAGCCTGTTAGCTCTAAACTATATTGACAACTTATTTAGCTCAGCGTTCAGTATATTAGTCAAGTATGAGAGGACACAGAGGCTTTTTACTGGAAGTACAATCCCACGCAGGGATATTTTCTCCGCGGGCAGCTAATCCGACTTAATCCTATTTAATACGTCGCACTCCTCGAAAGTGCGAAAATTTTCTTGTCGCGTATTAGATTTCAGATACATTTTCATAATCTTCATTTCGCGCCAGAATAAATTAGTTTGCGCGCAAAGGGCTCCTAAAAGAATCATAAGGTTTGTCCCACTTCGAGTCCACCTTCTGGAGATACGCCGGCTTGGTAGCAGGAATACATTACCGAGGCGAAGATCTGGCATTTTTTCCTCCTCGTCGTATTTTCTCCACGACAAATGTTTATATTTGTAGTGAGAAAGCAGCGCATATCGGTGAATTTTATTTCATGCGACCTGCTACTTCTGAAAGAAGAGTGCCGGATCTCATCGTTTTGTTCATGTTTACCAGTGTTGGCGAATGTAAGGTAAATGAACCGACAACTGTAAGGTAAGAATTGAAGTTTTAAATTTGTTACTCGGCGAAAAATCGTGCAATTGGAATTCGTGAAACCCGTGAGTATTACCTCTGTAGTCTCTGTTACCTAATGTCATGCGATGACTCCTCGCTTTTTCGATGCGCAACACGGATACAAGCGATAAATTTCTTTCGCAAAGTGAAGTATAATTTACTTAACATCACCATTTGACGAACATTTCTCGTTATATGCTTTATTTATATTTGCTCGGCTTATTCAGGCTACATGCCAGGAGTTTGAGGACAATGTTTGTGTGCTATAATTATGCTGATAAGTTTTTGCACCTTTATATTGAAACTCATGTAAGCCAAACGTTTGTTAACTCTAGCAAAACACTCTTCTGTTATGGAGGAACTTTTAACGTCTTTCGGGGCCCAATATGGGGTCAAATTTGTAGGGGGAACAAAGCTTGAATTTTGGCCAAACAGACTATAGCTTTTTTCTCTTTCAAGAGAGCGCGAGACAAATGTCCGTGAGGGCAGTGTAACCCAGTGATTCTTTAGGTAGAGCTTACAAACATAGGCTGCACTTTAGGTGGCACACCCATGGGTGCAGTGTAACCCAGTGATTCTTTAGGTAGAGCTAACAAACATAGGCTGCACTTTAGGTGGCACACCCATGGGTGCAGTGTAACCCAGTGATTCTTTAGGTAGAGCTAACAAACATAGGCTGCACTTTAGGTGGCACACCCATGGGTGCAGTGTAACCCAGTGATTCTATAGGTAGAACTAACAAACATAGGCTGCACTTTAGGTGGCACACCCATGGGTGCAGTGTAACCCAGTGATTCTTTAGGTAGATCTAACAAACATAGGCTGCACTTTAGGTGGCACACCCATGGGTGCAGTGTAACCCAGTGATTCTTTAGGTAGAACTAACAAACATAGGCTGCACTTTAGGTGGCACACCCATGGGTGCAGTGTAACCCAGTGATTCTATAGGTAGAACTAACAAACATAGGCTGCACTTTAGGTGGCACACCCATGGGTGCAGTGTAACCCAGTGATTCTTTAGGTAGATCTAACAAACATAGGCTGCACTTTAGGTGGCACACCCATGGGTGCAGTGTAACCCAGTGATTCTTTAGGTAGATCTAACAAACATAGGCTGCACTTTAGGTGGCACACCCATGGGTGCAGTGTAACCCAGTGATTCTTTAGGTAGAGCTAACAAACATAGGCTGCACTTTAGGTGGCACACCCATGGGTGCAGTGTAACCCAGTGATTCTTTAGGTAGAGCTAACAAACATAGGCTGCACTTTAGGTGGCACACCCATGAGTGCAGTGTAACCCAGTCATTCTTTAGGTAGAGCTAACAAACATAGGCTGCACTTTAGGTGGCACACCCATGGGTGCAGTGTAACCCAGTGATTCTTTAGACAGAGATAACAAACATAGGCTGCATTTTAGGTGGCACACCCATGGGTGCAGTGTAACCCAGTGATTCTTTAGGAAGAGTTAACAAACATAGACTGCACTTTAGGTGGCACACCGATGGGTGCAGTGTAACCCAGCGATTCTTTAGCTAGAGCTTACAAGCATAGACTATACAGGTGTACATCAGATGGCAACAAGTTTTCCAGTTAAAACTTTGTCATAAAGTGCTAAACCATGACAGTTCGACTATTTCTTTATCGCGCGCTTGATACATTGTTTTGACGCACAATTGATTGGAGAAGTCGTATTGTCTAAACCCATACCAAAAGACAAATTGAGGCCTTGTGTAATATAAATAAATTACCGTTTTTTAATTTTCCTTTTAAAAAATTATTACCGCACCTTCAGAGACAAGCTGTTCTACAACACTCTTCCGTTATAAGAAAGGCTTCTTTTTCAAAATTCAGTGAGGGGTTGTGGAACAGCGAGTTTGTTTGTATTCATACATTTTCTGTTAGGTTATAAGCGATTAAATCGCATGCAGCGAAGAACAAAACGCGAAGCCGTCAGATATTCTAGAACCGTGTTATTTACAGTGCTGTGCATTATTATTGCTTAACTAATTAACTACGCGCTGATGGAAATAAGTTTCGGCCGCTTTAAATTTTGAAACAATTCCCTGGTACTGGATAGTCATAATTGGAGCGGAAAGGTAGCACGCGAGCAGAGCGATTCTGCTGTAGTTTCTGCAATATAGAAGATATTACGGTAATGAGGCTCCCGAGGTCCGTTCCCGAAATCACAACTACACGTAGTATGAGATGTATTCTGCGTGCAGACGTCTACTTTTCCAGGTTAGGTTAAATAAACCGTACCAACGGTTTGTTTGACAAAGCTCCCGCGAGACGGTTTTTTGGTGATTTTATTAATTTTTCCGATCCATTTTTTTTTCATCTCTTTTTTCGCGGCTTTTGCGATACAAACTAAATTTATTTTTAGTTGTGATGGCATTGTGCACCGCTTAATCAAGACGGCTTTGGAAAAAACTGAATATATTGCGCTTCGCGATTTCCCAAATTGCTGCGGAAATTAAAAAAATATTTTCTTCCAAAAAAGCGTTTTCACGCTTCTTTCTCTAGTCAATTATCTCGTTTATCTCGTTTTATAAAGGTCCTTGAGAACTGAATAAGACAATATTTTATTACCTACAACCTAAAAACCTGATTTATTTTGACCAGAACGAAACAAAACTGACCTCTTAAATGGAAGAAAAAAAGCCTTTTATTTTTGCCGGCTTCGGCTTGCCGACGCGATCGTGTCTGGTTTGCTTTCATATGATGACACTTTCCTGACAGAAGGGTGTCGGGAAAAACACCTCGCGCTGATCATACGTGACAAAATCCGCCGCGCCTAAGCTAATGAAGAAAAGTCTCCTGGAAGGCTCCATACAATTCATTATAACAAAATTATAAGGAATTGTATGGAGCTCTCCTGGATACTTACAGTGCAAGCCCTGTGTGTCTTCTCATGAGTCTTATCATTGTGAGACAGAAAAACGTTTATATCATCGGCAAATAAAATCAGTTGTAATATTGTTGACGTGTTGATTATATCGTTGATGTAGAGCAGAAAAACCAGAGGCCCTAGTATTGAACCTTGGCGAACGCCACACATGATATTAGCACGAGACGAAACATAACCGTTGTATTCTACAAATTGAAGTCTGTTGGAAAAATAGCTCTTATTCCATTCCAGAATGCCACTTCTATTAAATGAATTTTTCAAATAAAAAATTCTTGAATATACTACTGCAGGATTTTTGTAGTTCCAAAACTATTAAGTAACAAAAAAAAATTCCTTCACACAAAGTGAGGTAAAGTGCACAAAATTAATTGCAAATACCTTTAGTGAAACGCTTAATGCATTGTAGTAGTAAAGGTTTTTCCTAATAATTGAAAGCGTAAAATTAAGAAGCCTCAATAGGTTAAACACTACCACAAGATTCTATAATGTAGCCATAATATCATTAATACTTTGAGTGAAGTAAGCACAACTTTACTCTTACACGTATATACAAAATAAAATAAAAGTGTAATATTATTTCCTTGGCAAAGAAAACTTAACACCAATTTTCATAGCACTGCAGGTGGCATACATTTCCCCTCACGTTTCTCTCGCTCTGTACACATGAACTTGTATAATACTGACGAGAAGAATTTTCTCTCTGGTGATTCATAATTCACGTCCCATATTTTTGATTGAACAGGGATATTATGAGGAGAATTTCTATGCTGAACACTGTTAGGACCCACAGTGCAATAACAGTGGATACAATGTGCTTAAAGGGATTAAACAATACACTCCAGAGAAAGTTGTTTACACCAGTGAGAAAAGACCTGAGGATCTTAGACTGAATGACTGTGCTTCAGCCAATCAATCAGTGCTTTCCCAAAGGCATAACCCAGGGCACAACCTAATTTCACACAATCCCAAAACTGGCCTGCTGGCTATGAATGAATTTTATAGTAATATTTCTGACTATTACCCTGGTAATACATCTACACGTGTAAAACATAAAGGTGATATTCTTTTTAGTATTGAGGCACTGAAAACTGAACTTTGAACTTTCAGCAGCTAATTTTTCCATTGCCTGCTGAGTGGCTGAAATGACTCTCACTGGAATTTACTGTTTGCTTCCTAATAATTGTTTGCTATTATGAGGTTTTATTACATATTAGGTTCTATTCCATATGTTTTACTATTACTGGGTTAAAAAAAATATTATACACGTAATGTCAGATCCCGAGAGAAACAGTTAGTTTTGTTTTCCCAAGAGTCCATCAGGACTCGAGGGGAAAAAAACCCCCTGGTTTCCCGAGGGCCCTGACATTAGGTGTTTTGTTATATTTCTAGACTTTCACTTCAACATACTTAAACAGCAGTAAAGGAATACGCTTAAGAGGAGCGAATCAAAACAGTACGACTCGCTACTTATAAGAACACAAATTTAATTGTCACAATCACTGAATGAATGATTTAAAAAGTACTTCCCATATATTATCTGCATCTGTTTCCTCCACTAGCTGCTGTTTTCTTTTTAGCTTGAGGCTTCATGTTTGTGTTGTGGTGAATGTTGTTGTGTTCATTCACGAAAAAGAAAACTGGCAGAGTTTTTCCCGCCTTCTGTCACGCCACTTTCCACCATGCTCTGATCACGTGCTATAATGTATCCCGAGCGGGGTACATTGCTTAACGCATCACGATCGAGATACATTTGATTTCAGTCAAGGCCACGTGACTAAGAATCAGCCAATGGTTGTCCCTGTTTAGTTGAGTGAAAGTCTAGGAATATAATAATGTTTGTTATAAAAAGGACTTGGTTACAATTTATTGTAGAGGTTCATTAAATTGAGGTTTCATTGTGGTTAGTTTTGTTTCATTTGACAGAAATCACGAAACCTCCTGGTTACTGTAATTTAAGCCTTTCAATCCAAGAGACAACAAACAAGACCTGAAATGATTGTCTACCTTTCATTTACAGGACTGTCACTAAGGACCGGGGGCAGGGGATTCCCCCTGGCTTCTATGAGCACGATCCCGGCTACTTTCATAGGAAACATAAGTAAAATTAACGAGCCCAAAAAATTTCTAGCTGTTAAATTCTGAGTCGAATAATGGCGTATACCCAGTAACTTGAAATCTAAGTGACAGCTCTGATCTTGAGCGGTATTTTTTTCCTTAAGATGTTCTTCAATGTCTCAGGGATTTGGGGATTTTCAGTAAACTATACAGAAGGAACGTCTCATGGATGGATTGGTGTCATCAGCCTTATTGCTTGACTCAGTAACCTTTTCAGGGAAGAAATACAAGCCTTTTCTCAGCATTGACACCGTAGAAGGTACCTGCCTCTTGTTAAGGGCTTTTTGGTTTTCTGACTTGTATTCGGATACCATTGCACACACTTTGGTGAGCATTTGCTGGATATCCATATGATAGTAATACTTATTAAACACCTCTACTACTGACTGAATGAACCAAGATCCTCGATCTTTATTCCTCCAAGAGTAATAGCCAGGCACAGTGGAGTATGCGAGGATGAAGTCGGCCTCTACAGGTACAGAAACTTGTCGACCAGGCTGCTGAGGGGCATCAAGGACATCGGGATCAGGGACTTCCAATCCATCCATGTATTCCTCACCTACAATTTCAAAATATATGCTGAGTATATTGAAGAGGCAGAGGCCATTTCCGAGTTACAAAAACTCTCACTGCGAAAAAGACTTTTATTTGCATGAGAGTAAAAAATTATTATCATCATCTAAGGTGAGTATAAGAAGGTTTCAACAAGACGAGTTTTGAAATAACAAGAAGCTTCATATGGTGGAACCCAGTTATATGACCGTGAAGCCGATTAGTATGACCAACAACCACATTTCGTGCAGTAATTTGCTCCAATTTTTCACAAATTCTGTATCACAGAGCTGGTCAGCTTCAACAATCCATGACGTGCTTGAAATTAGCATGCAAGATGGATTATTCCTTAAGGATGTGTTCAGAAAGCAAGAGTATCGGGCGTTAACTGCCATTCAACAATGCACTTATATTGGATTGAAGTATTTAGCTAAATTTTCCTACTTGATAAAAACAAAAACAATGAGATCGTTCAAGGCCCGCATTGCGTACTATCCAAACTCAGTAGCAACGTTCAATTTCAATGCTTTGATGATCTCTCTAAGTAGCGATGCTCATCCTTTGCCAGGGGTGATTAGCAGGAAGCACTTGTAAGATTCCTGTCAAATGTACTGACCGCAAAAAAAGACGATCCTCCGCTCTCGCACATGTGATGAATCGAACTGCATAAAAATTAATTCCACAAGATATAATCGGTTGTCGCAGTCATTAGATTTCTGTTTTTGGAATGTACGATCTGTTAAAATCAAAGCAGTGTCACTCAAGGACTACACCGTTGAGCATGATCTTGACTTTCCTTGCCTTAACGGAAACTTGGCTTCACTCAGGGGAGAGTGACAACTTTTTTGTTGGCGAGTTATGGTATAATAGTTAAAAAATCACTCCGAGTTAAGAAGCTGTGTTCAGCGAATTTTAGTTCCTTTGAGAATGTGGTTGCGCTTGCTGAATATCCCATGAGAAGCATAAGATTCTTTAAAATTTACCGACCTCCATCGTCGCAGATCAAAGCGTTTCTCTAAGACTTCGCGAGCCTCCTCGAGCAGCTTGTTCCAATTTCGGGCAACTTCTTGATTGTGGGTGATTTTAATTTTCATCTTGACGACAGTAATAACACCGATGCAATCAAGCTTCACAACCCGCTAGAATCTTTTAATCTGAAGCAACATGTTGCCACACCCACCCACTCTAGGGGGCACACCCTAGATCTAATCACTCGATCCGAAGATGACCTATTGGATGGTATCGTGGTCAGAGATCCTACTTGTCGGAAAATTTTGCTGTGCACCGCACACTGAAACTAGCAAGCGTCTAGCTGAACAGCATGAAATTAGATACCGTAAACTGCGATCTGTTGCTATGAGTGCACTGTGCAAGGACTTGAGGGATTCCACTGTCTTGCAAGAAAAGATCACTGATCTACCAACGCTAGTGGATAAATACGAAACTGAACTAACAAGAGTACTTGACATCCATGCTCCGAGGAAAAAACGAACGATCACGGTGAGACCCGCTGATGCCTGGTATAATGGTGACATTGACCGAGAAAAAAGAAAAGACGGAAATAAGATGATAGAGAAGGCAATCTCGTACCAACTCACCAACTACTTAAGGGATAATGATTTTGAAGAAAGCTTGCAATCATCCTATAAAACCTTCCACAACACTGAAACAGCGCTTGTGAAAGTTCATAATGACATTGTTTCTGCGATTGACAATCATTCCTATATTATTTTACTACTCCTCGACCCGTCTGCAGCTTTTGACACGGTAGATCACAAGATTCTTCTGCAGAGACTCTCTTGTCGCTTTGGTAATAATGGCAAAGCCCTGCGCTGGGTTAATTTCTACCTTGAGAATCATAAACAAGTGGTCAACGTGGAGGGGGCAACATCTTGTAGCAAGGACCTGCATTGTGGCGTGCCCCAAGGATCTATGCTGGAGCCTATGTTGTATGTATTGTACACGTCCCCGCTTGGCGACATTGTCAGAAGTCATGGCCTATATATCATTTCATTTCTACGCTGATGAAATCCAGCTTTACTGCTCATTGAAGTTTCATGATCAAGCGGCTTCAGTGCAAGCAATAGAGTCTTCTTTAAATGATATTGATGCATGGATGCTTGCGAAGATGTTACAGCTGAAAAGGGATAAAACTGAGCTCCTAGTGATTGGACCAAAGCACAAAGTCAATCCACCTATTAAGGGTATTCATGTGGCTGGTGAATACATTGAAGACTCTAATAATGCTAGAAATATAAGTGTAATTTTTTGTTTTTTTGAATTTATTTCATCTCAGTTGGATTTCTGTAATGTTCATTTATCTGGCTTACCCCAATCGGTTATTGATAGGCTTCAGTATGTACAAAACTGCGCAGCTCGACTGCGCTGCTCAGAACATATTAACATATAACACCAGTTCTTCGTAGACTACACTGGATACAGACAAGGAATTACGTACAAAATACTACTTCTTACGTACAAAGCACTGAATGGCATGGCGCCAAAATGTGTAGCAGATATCCTTCAGCCCTATACTCCGACGAGGCAATCACGATCTTCTTCAAAAAATCTGCTTGTAACACCAAAGTCTAAAGTCCAATTTAATCAAAGCAAAGCCAAACTTCATCCGTTTCCTTTGACCCTTCAAAGCTTGAGGAGTTTGTTTCCTTGACCATCGATAATTTTGTCCCTCAGTTCAATATTCCTCTCATAACAGTACAGGAGACTCAGAAATTTATTGATAACTTGTCATCTTCAAAGGCTACTGGAGCGGATGAAATTAGTGTGAAAGTTCTAAAGCTGGTCTCACCCGTTTTTGTACAGCCATTGACGAGGTTGATCAATTTGTCTATACGGAGTGGCTGTTTTCCAACTATACGGAAAATGGCGCGCGTCACACCTCTCTTTAAAGATGGCGCCCAAGACTGTCGGGACAATTTTAGACCGATCTCCGTGCTCTCCATATTGTCTAAAGTCTGTGAAAAGCATGTTGCTGCTTCCTTTGTGGATTACCTTGTGAAAAATGGCTTACTGTATGAATTGCAATCAGCTTTTCGCGCAGGGCACTCCACCGAGTCCGCTCTGATCAGTTTAACTGACCAAATCCTCTTCAATCTAGATGAAGACAAGCTTTCTGGAATGGTTTTTGTAGACTTTAGAAAAGCGTTTGACGTTGATGATCATCAATTGCTTCTTACGAAACTGCGCCTGTATAGAGTGAGTGATCCTTCGCTTTTATGGTTTGAATCATATCTTTCTGGTCGCCAACAGTTTGTCAGTATTGACGGTCAAGGATCAGACTCTCTACTTATCAAGCAAGGGGTACCGCAAGGAAGTGTCTTAGGTCCGGCACTGTTTTTGTTATTTGTGAATGACATTCCATTACATCTAACAAATTCAACTGAGGACATTTACGCTGACGACACGCATTTCTCAGATCTATGCTCGATGACCCAAGGTTTAAATTCCGATCTTGATGCGGCTCAGAGATGGGCGTCTTGCAACAAAATGTTCATCAACAAGAAAAAAACGAAGTCCCTTTTAGTGCACGAAAAGCGCGTTCCTGCTAAGCTGGATGAAGACACACCCGCTTGGATAGATAGATACATACGCTTAGATGTCAAGATTGATGGCTCTGTTATTGAACAAGTCTCTTCTCATAAGATTTTAGGAGTAGTTAAAGATAGTCAAATGAACTACGAATCACACATTGATGAATTATGTAAGAAACTTTCCAAACGCATAGGACTCTTGAAGCATATTAGCCCCTTTCTTAAACAACGTCAAAGAGAAACCTATTTCAGTGGTGTTATAAAGCCCACCCTCCTGTATGGGAGCATGATATGGGACAGCTGCTATGTCGAACATCTTCAAAGTATTCTAAAACTTCAAAAAGAGCAGCACGCATTATACTTGATGCTGAAAGACTTACAACATCTGTCGTATTATTCAATAATTTAAACTGGCTTCCTTTTACTAAACAATCTCTAATAAAGAGATGCGCACTAGTATATAAGCGGGTCCACAATTATATAACGCCTATTCATTTGAATAGTCTATTAGTCAGAAATTCAGAAATTCATAATCGAGCTACTAGACATTCAAACATAAATTTGGTGTGCCCCAAGTATAAAAGAAAAACAGAAGGAGGTCGTACTTTCTCTATTAGGACTATAAAGGACTGGAATTGCATGAATGCTAATATAAGAAATAATGGCTCGCTAGCAAGTTTTAAGCAAAACGTTTTTAAATCCTTTCTAGCTGAACAAAAGGCTGCGATGCTCCTTAGACTGTAATTGTATATACGTTTTGCTGTTTCTATCTATCTTAGTCATAATGTCTTTTTAGAAATTATCTATTATATTTTATCCTAAATTATCTTTGAAAATAGTATATTTTATAGTTTTTAGTTGTAGAATCTATATTTGTAATTTGTTTTGAGGGCCACAGAGTCATCAGTGTCTTAGGACTACTGTTAAGTCTTTTACCCTCTTTAAATAAAGCCTATTATTATTACTAATCTCAGGTTTTACGGTGACAGTTCTTTTCAAGTTGCTGCACCCAGGCTCTGGAAGTCCCTCAGAACCGTGATTTCTTTTAAGAATGAGATGAAAACACTACTTTTTAGAGAGGCTTTTATTAGTCAGTTGACTACCCTCTTTCTTTTATTGTATATATTTTTCTTAGTTAATCTTAGCAAGTCGAATGTATTTTATTGTTTAGAAATTAATTTCCACTACTGCTATATATTTTCTTTAATAACTCAAGTATTTTTTATTTTTTAGAATTACGATTATTGTAAAGCGTCAATAAGCTCACGGAAATGGCGCTATATAATTTCTTGTATTATTACTATTATTACCCATTGTCAGAATTATTTTTTAATCACTTTCAAAATATCCAAAATCAGTTGGCAAGTGAGAAAAGAAATCTGACAATAACCTTATCTATTAATAGTCATTAAAAAAGAACAACTATGTGTCTGTTTGAGTACTGTGTATGATATCCTATTAAATGATACTCACAGCCGAACTCTGTTTGTCTATTTGTCACCACAAAAATGTCGTTAAATGAAAGGAGAGGGGACTCATTATAGAGATAACAAATTGAAAGGGGAAAGGAAGAATTTTATACTTGAAATAAAGTGAGGTCAGAAAAAAGTATCCTTCTTCTCACCTTGACAGGCTTGGAAAAAGAAGATCTTTGGTTTGCCAGCCAGGGTTTGGGTATTTCTGAACTGGGAGGTAATTTTTGTTATGCTTAAAGTACCTCCATCTACACCATACACCACACCCTCATCTCCATGTGTCAGGATAGCAAAGATAAAAGCGTCATATCTTGAATGGTCAGACTTTCCTTTCCTTCTTACAATCTCAAAAATTTGATCTTTGGTCTGATCGTCGTAAACTTTCACATCAAACTTAAGGTTCCTGAAAAGCTTGTTCAGATCATCACGATCAATATTTGTGCCTTTCCGTTCACTCATCCCTTCGAACTTCTTGTTGTTTATGATGACTGCTATTCCTCTGGGTGAGGTACTCATCTTGTACTTCAAGATATCATCATGGTCGCCTGATGAATGACCAGTCTCATGGCTCCCAGGTCCAGGTGGACTTTCAACTTCATCAACAACTGCAATTCAAAATGAGAATGAGTCTATGTGATTTAATGGTGCTCTGAACTATTTTTTAGGAATGCTTTGTTCTATTTTTCAGTCTAATCAAATTAAGCAGCCACATCCTCAAGTAAACTATGTGTGTTTATAACAAATTATGAAACAGGGTTGCAGTAATGATTTTCTTAGCTTTTATTACTGTCTTCAACAGGAAATAATGTCCTCTATCAAGTTCCAAGATGACAACTTCATTGCATTCGTATATCCCTTTTATGATTAAAACCACCGGACATTTACCATGGCAGTAGTGTGCTATGTTGAATTTTATATTAAGCCTGTTTGGTGCCGAGTTAGTGTCGATTTAGGTCGAGGTAAATCATTGATATGCATTAGGGTCGAGTCCATGATGTCACCAATTGTTATAACCTAGGGAAAAGTGCCTTCCTGCATATTAATTATGTGCCTAGTCAGTGTCTAGTAGGTAAAAATGCTTTCCTCCCTACTAATTGACCACTCCAGAAAATACCATAACATACCATAATGCTCTTTGTTTGTCACCCCAAATTTTGCATAAGTATTGTTTTCAGTTTCTCTCGGGGCCATTTTAACTCCCAAGAGAAACTGAAGACAATGCTTATGCAAAATTTTGGGGTGACAAACAAAGAGCATTATGGTATGTTATGGTATTTTCTGGAGTGGTCAATAACTGTCTTCCTGCATACTAACTAACTGCCTGGTCACTGCCTTCCTGCATATTAATTTGTTAAAGTCGATTAGGTATAGGCAAAGGTAAATAATTAACATTCACATACCTTCCTGCATACTAATTAGGTATAGGTTTACTAATGAGCGTCTCTCTACTACAATAGGAACAATATGCTTGTCCAGACTTGCCCCGGGTCTCTTTTAACCCTGATTGGCTCATGTAGAATCTATTATGTGTTCAAAATAAAAGCAAGTGGATTTCGAAAGCGCTATCTTTCTTGCAATCGCTTTGCTAGGAAACAATTTGTTCGAATTCGTTTCTTTGGAAAATTCTGTTCACTTTTTATCACCATGGCTTTCGTTAACCCTAACCCTGACCTTATTTCTTGTACTTCTACGCACCGTTAGTCAGTCAATTATGCGTGTTAACATGCCCACCGCTGTATACAAATTAGTTCAGCTCTGCAGTAAAATCCCCAAGGGACAACTTTGACGTATTATTATAAAAACACAAAACAATATAATATTCAACAAGGACCCCTGTCCCCTCCGTTCAAAGTTGGGGTGTTTGTTGTTTTCTATAGGTAGCTCGAAAATCAGCACAACATTGCATGGAGGGGATAGGGGAGGAAAAGCTATATTTCGTCCTTTTGAAGTCAGTAAAAAGTAAAAAAAACAAGTTTAGGGCGAAGTGTCTCAACTCATTTTGTCTCCGATTGTAGTGTAGTATGTGTTACTCCCTCGTAACAATGAAGTTACCAAGCCTCGTGCGCTGAATACGTTTCTAGATGGACCTGTAGAGTTCGGAATCGATAAAGGTTTAAGCAAGAACAAAAATGTGCTAAGCAATTTAATAGAAAAGGAAAATCCAGAAATGCAGAAAATACTTCCGAGAACGAGAGTAATAACGAAGAGAGTTCATCGGATTTAGAGGAAGAGGGGGAGGAGGAGGAAGAAAAGGAAGTGGCTTCTGAGAATGGCCTTCAAGATGACTCCCAAGAGAGCGACAACGACACTGAAAACGACAGTCAGGAAACAGAGAGTAGTAGCCATGAAACGTCCACCACCTTTCACTCTGAAAGTCCCTGTGAACATTGCGAGAACTCTAATGTGTACGGGACATTGATCATGAAATGCCCTAAATGCTTTTGGCACGACTACTACAAAATTTGCCCTATATGCGATCACCAGATCCCCGAGGAGACAAATTACATCAAAGAGGTCTTTCCTCGGTGTCACGATTGCGGAGCAATTACACACAAAAACGCGAAGACGTTGGAAACCTATGCCCCTTCTAAAGAGGAGAACAAAGAAGATGAGGATTGATTAATTTCCATTCCTTTCAAATCGCTGTGTACTTGACTCTTTTTGCAATTATTTTAATACAGGGTCATAAAGTTGATTTCTCGTGTCTTAAGAAACGTGTTTGGTTTTATTGCGAGAATTAATTTATTGGTCGCATGTTTTAATTGATCCTTTTTAAGTTATTAATCGTTTTTTTTCTTTGTATTTTTATAATAATTACTTCAACGTTCTCCCTTGAGGTTTTTACTGCAGAGCTGTACTAAATTGTATGCAACGGTGGGCTTTTTAACTCGCTTAATTAACTGACTAACGGCGCGTGAAACGCTGAGAGAAAGGAGAAAATTGATTTGTAATATTCAGTCAAAATTGAAATAGAGAGTTTTCAGCTCCGTCTTGTGTATGTGTGTGTGTTTTGTTTATATATCCGATTTTTAGCGCTAAATAAGATATAGTAAACCGTTTCTCGCGTTGCCAGGTGATCGCTCCTCTTATTTCTTCCTTTTTTAAAATAGACGTTTAAACCGGGCTAAAGTTACTTAACGGGCAAGCCTATTGTGCCCATTGTAGTAGAGAGACTCTCATTAGTATGGAGGAACGCATTTTTACTTTGACTAGGCACATAATTAATATGCAGGAAGGCAGTGACTAGGCACTTAATTAGTATGCAGGTTCAGGCAATGTCTAGCCACTGACTAGGCACCAAACAGCCGTAAAATGCCGAAGGGCACTTTTTAATATGGAGGAACGCATTTTCACCTAGCTAGCTAGACACATATATATATATAGTATATAGTCGATGGTTATGAATATTCTTATCATTAAAATCCCCTGAAGAGTGAGAGATCACGAAACAGGCTTGTCGGGATGAAAGTGTGTTTTTTTCCTACTTCCAATATTTATATCATGCTCTACTTTAACGTATCGAGCACTCTACCAAGGAAAAATCAGTCATTTCTTTCCAAAAAATAGTCAGTTCGTTCCCCAAAAATTCAGTTCGTTCCACATATGAAAAGTCAAGTAAATCTTTCTAAATTTGTTGAGTGAACTTTATTGAGAAGAAAAACATTTCGTTCATACAACAAGCTGATAAAATAATAATCGATACAAAGTCGATTCGATCCATCCTTAATCGTTTGAAAACAAACAAGAGACGATTTAAACCGCCGCTTTGAGAGTTTTTGAGCTAGAATCGATCGATGGTTTTGAAAGATATAGCAAAACAAGTAAAATCTATGCCGTTTTGAAGGTACAGTATTTCGAAGCGCTTGTATGCAAATTTTAAAACAACGCGAGTTTCTAATTACAATCTCGATTTTATGGTAATTTGTCTTGCCGAAAATATCTTTGACTAACCTGATTTAAACCAATGGAATTGTAAGTTCTGTTATGAATAAATTTGCCACGACGAGATCTCAATTCAACCTCTTTTATTTCCTCCATAACACAATTTTCCTTCTGTACAACTAGCTCATTAACTTCTCTTGTCGTCACCTCGCTGCCATCAAAACACTCTAACACAAAACTTGCTGATAATGCAAAATCCCGACGCACAGCACTGTACATGTTACACAATTAGATGGAAAAACACAACACGCAATACAAAAACAAGTACATTAACCGTCATCCTGCTAAACAAAATTGAAATAGTAAAAAGAATTGTTGCAGTTATCACAGTAGTTCCAAAAGAAGAGTCAGTCGATTCCTTTTGGTTTCAATTGTTGACAATCGTCTCTTCCTTCATCGGAACAGATTTTTCTCACGGGCAACTCGTTGTGTTCCGCAATGCAAAAATCAAAATCACTATTGTCACATTGATAACCAGCTAACCAGCTAACAAGCTCCTATGTTTTCCTTTGAGTTTGCGGACCAGCCCATTCCGAAAACACTCAGTGTTATTTTTTAGTGTGGGCCTTCCGCGAACAATGTGTGCATTTGTAAGTTAAACCCGGGATAACATCATTGAACAATATATTAACACGTTCCTCGAAACGCCGCGGCCAAATGTTATCCAAACTGCTTCTTACTGCTGCTTCGAAAAATTTCGGATCAAACGATATCCCAATCGTCCCTCATTGGATTATCCACTCGACTTAACAAAATCGACCAATCACAAAATAAGGAAAAAGAAAGTGGACATAAAATAAAGAAAACAGCAAATTCACATGACCTCTTAGGAAACATGCAATTAAAACTGTCTTTCTATGATTGGTGCAGTTCGATCCTCTCGTCAAAAAAATGTCAGACGCCAATCATCTTAGCGGACCTCTTAGGAAACGAAAGTTTTCTTCAACGGGTTCAAAAGGTCATTGTTTGTGATTTGTGATTGGTGGATTTCGATCCGTTTTGTGAGTTTCTGCGTTTCAAGGTTCGTTGCTTGTGATCTTATTGTGACCAAAACCCGACGTTAATATTCCAAATATTTTTGATAGATTTTACCCCTGGACTTCAGACTTCCAAATTTCGATGAGGCAAAAATTCTGAAGATTCAGATTAACTTTTGAGATCGTAAAAGTGCGATAAAGTGCCGTGTGCTAGCAGAGCTTTCTTTCCCATATGCCTCTTACCTTGTACAAGACGTTCGCATGGCAGACATTCGCTCTTGTTTACTTGCCTTGTTTACGTTAGCACGTATTGCGTGCCTATTGCACATTTGCGTCAAAACAAGCCGTTTCCATTACTCTATTTGGGCCTCGCCCAAATAATAAGCATAGCTAAGCTAATCGCCCTGTCTTTTAATTAGCTCGGCGGGTATACCACATTCAAATGTGAAAGTAGCGCCTCCTCGCCTAAAACTATGAGAAGAAAAGCGTGTGGAATCGGCCCCAATGGCCTGTAAAGACCTAGCAAGAAAGGTAGCGAACTGAGGGTAAGTGAGGGCTCGAAAACTAGCAGAGCAGAGAGCGTGAACCGAAAAAAGCGGGTTGCCTGGGGTGCAAGATTGAGCCGCACATGAGTATGCAGTGACGCCACAGGGCAAAGCACTGAACGGGGAACAAATGGTAAAGGGATACAGAGCGAGCGCTGAGTAAACTGAATGGTTTTGGTGGCAAAAACTGGCAACATAGCCCCGTGGTCTGTAAACGTGCGGTCACGGCGACGTAGTAACTTAAGAGACAAGGCTTGGCTATCTGATACAAGGTTAGACTTTCGCAAAAAGGAAAAGACAGCGACTAAATAAAAGCGCCCACGTAGCAGTATGGAGGACATTATGAAAAATCGAAATGACTAGCCACGCCGTATAACATGAAAGGGGTAACAGTGAGTGTTCTATTAGATTGCACACCTACACAGACACCCCTCAAAGTTAGGTTGAAAAAATAATCATGCTCCCAACCCAAACGAAAACCATAACTCTGATCAAAATGCTTCAATAAAACTGGAAAGGTGATTTTCTATGGTGCCAAACCTACGACCGATTTGAGCAGAATAAACAATAACGAGAAAAAGTCTGAGCATCAAGCGGAAATGAGCTAAAATTGAAACGTTGACAAAACTGAATAAAAGAGCGAAAATGTGACTGCATGTTTTTATGCATGGATTCTGTAAATGCCATATAATGCAGACGACCACAGAACTGGTCGAGGGCTAGGACATTAGAAGAAAAACCTGTGAGAAAACAAACAAAAAATAAATAAACGTGAAAACGATTGGGCAATTCGAAAGGCAAAGGCATGATCTGGAACATCTACAACAGCGTATTACAGACTGAACCGCCTACAATAAGAGTCAAAAGCTTTCTGGTATTTAATGTACAGATTCCATCGACTTAAATAGTTAGCCAAGACGTTGTGTTCACCTGGAATAAAGAAGCCCGTATCTCGAGATCGTACAGAGAAGCGGTAAACCAGAGTTGGCGCAAACAGCGTTGTATAAATGGATCACGAGTCGGATCATGCTCTTGAAGGTGATCAAATGGAACTCGTAAAATGAAATTATCTACCTCAATGTTTAAGCATACCATCTTGGTAGCAGGGGGACAGTCTTTCTCGGACGAAGATTGCAATCCTAGTTGATCGATCTTGCGCCTCAATACTTAACGAGCAAGTTTACCAAGCGCTCAAATATACATACTCGTAACACTCGTACACGGAACTCTTTGCAGATTCCGCTATACAGAACGGCTATAGGCCAGCGCACATTTTCCTACATAGGGGCCTACATATGGAATAACTTGCATAATGGACTTAGGCAAAGTGCCTCATTGACATCTTTCAAGCGCGCCCTGAAAGACACACTATTGAGGCAGCTATTTCCTTCATAAGCTTTAGATTTCAGTAGAATACCATCATAAATTGTGATTTCGAGTTTTTATTGTCATTTTTGCTTTTATAAATTGGAAATAGTTTGTAAATAGTTCCTGAAAAACCTCACGAGGATGTTACTATTAAAGTTATTATTATTATTATTATTATTAACGAAGAAAAATTGGATATCTTGAAAAGCGGTGAAAGCGAGTGCCAGATCCTCCGCGCCATAAACGTCGTCGAAATAAAAGTCAGAAGTGTAGCCTTGTTGAGTAAAAATATGAATAACGGCGGATGTAGTGCGCTGACAGATTATTCCCATTTTATACTTATATCCACCTTGAGCATTTTTTATGATTGTTGTGTAAATTACATTTACATTTACATGTATTTGGTTCTTTAAATTCGTTAAGATATCACACCAACCGTAAAACCGGCAAAAGAGGTTAAAGGAAATAGGTACATGTGCAACTGTACAATGTATTTACCGTTGTTACCCAATTTAATTTTAAACTAGTGCATAAATTATTGAATGAGGTAGAGTACGATGCGAAAGATGATGCAAATTGAATAGAATAGAATGATGGCCACCTCAGATCAGCGTAATTCTGCACATCATATAAAAACCAAACAGCAATTACAGTGTATTGTGTTATTTTTCATATTAACCATTTCCACATTTGAAAACTTTTTTCAAAAACTTTGGCCTTTTCTCAGCACGGTTCCAGGATATCTGGAGGGATTTTTTTCTTGCATATACTTCACAAAAAGTAGATAACATGATTTGCATGTTCTTGCATTCCATCCAGTCTTTGTCAGAAAATCTAGCCATTTCATCTTGGTATAGGTGTAAACACACATATTTAGTTCACTCAATGTTGCCCAAGCAGCCTTGTCGCTAGGCAAAGCATACCGTGTACTAACCCTGGTTCTAAAAACCATATATCATGGGATCAAGGGTATATTGCTTGCATCCTCCCAATAGATCGTTTTCAGTGTCACGCAACAAAAAAATAAATTGGAAACCGTCCAGTGGAAGAAGCCGAGAAAATGACATGTTACAAAAGACTAATATATAAACAATTTGTCCAAGTCTCAGGTCTTTGTGGCCCACAGTTTCTGAGTTATTTGCCGAAACGTTTCACGCACCCTTGTAGAGCTTTGTATGGAGACGCCATATTGGTGTACCGTTTTGGTCCACCAATATGGCCGCCGGAAATCAACAAAACATCTGGAGTTCACTTTTTCTATAAAAGCTCTTTCTTTTCACTCGAGAACCAGCCTACGTGCGCATAAACATATCTTGTAATACTTGAAATGGTTATACTGCTGAAAATCAAGAGGAGAGACTTTTTTCAACGAGACAGCATTCCTGTTTTGGTGTCACGCACTGTGAAAACTCGGAAGTTCGTATTGCTGTATTTTCGAAATGAAACATGCTACGGGAATGAAAACTTGAAAAAAGATTTATTTTTTGTTTATCTTCAACCTAGTCTAAATAAGAATTCGTAAAACCTCGCTGTTTTGACTTAACAGTTTGATGACGTCACTGTGAAAACCATCTATATGAAAAGTACCTGTTGGTTATGAATTAGCTGGCGGCTTGAGCCAATTGAAAATGGCTACGTATTTTGAATGAACAACAATAATTGGCATATTTATTTATTTATTTATTTTCGAAAGTTCGCCTCGTGCCCATCCTTTTTATCTGTATACTATAACTCAAGTTAATTCTCACTTTGCATTTTTGAAGATCTGGAGAAGTGAGTTGTAGCCACTGGAAATGAAATGACAAAAAAACCTATAACCTGTAAACCTGAAGCATTTAAAATTTGTCTGATGCGCATTTAATGATTTTGCAGGATATTCTTCTCGTCCTTCTTTTACATGTTCTGTAAAAAAGGACACAAGGACATTGCCAAAGAGTCCATCAGTGAAGACCAGTCAACAGAAGAGACTGGAAAAATAGGTACAACTGTGCAATGTATTCATTTATATCACTTTTTTTTTACACTGAGGCTAATTCCAACAAATATAATAATAATTTCTTATCCAATCTTTCAGCTGATTATATCTACCTGGGAATGTAATTCTTACTTTAATTAAATTAAATAGTTATATTTGCTTATTTGAAAAATTCCAACTATTTCATTACTGTTACACAGCAATTTTAAACTAGGCAACCTTAACAGCATATTATAGCCTCGTTATTAATCTACCAGTATTTCATTTTTGATCCCAGTGAGTTTTATATTGGGACAGGCAGAAAAAGAGGAGAGGGGTGGGCTTAATGGGAGTGTGGTGCTTATTATTTAATTTATTGCAGGCACAAAGTACGAATACAATAAGATATCATTTATAGATCTGCAAAATAATATTTTCTTAATAGGGTCTTACATTCGCACTAAAATTCATGGTGTCTATGCATCCTTAATCGGGTAAAAACCTATCATTTTAAAGCAATCATGTTAAAATTTCCCTCTTTAGCTTGAAATATTTTTTATTTTATACAAATGGTTTCATTTTTCTAATCATGAGCCACATTTGTATGTACCCTTTAACACGGTTAATTTTCTACCTGGTTCAAATGTTTTTTGTTTTTAATTTATTAAATTTCAGATATTTTAATGAGAAACTTACTGGGGAAAAAAGAATAAAGGAACCAAACACTGGTGGCATGGCACAAGAAGAGAAGCCTGCAGGGAGAGAGAGAGAAGGGAAGAAAAGAAGAACTGCTGCCCAAGTTCATGATTCTTTCAATTCAAAGATGCAATGTCAATTAAAGTATCTTTTAAGTGCTTTACATTGTGATATCTGTTTCTCCTAAAATGGGGTTTGTTTGTCAACAATAGCTCTATAGGCACACAACAGTTTAATAACCATAACAGTAGGGTTTACACAGTATCTTTTACATCTTCAATGCTAAAACACCGAAAATCGAGTTTTTTCTTTATCTAACATAAACTTAAGCTTAATCTACTATATACAAATTTATCTGTCAAAAAATTAAGTGCGGTA
>NC_133202.1:56072108-56079608 GCF_958299795.1 Porites lutea
CGCTATAACTAATCTTGAAACCTGAATTTAAAAAAAAGAAACCGAAAAAATATTCCGTACAATACTTCTTGAAGTGTCCTTGCCGTTTAGGCCGTTTAAAAAGACAGCAAGCATCCGATAAACTACGATTTCTGCACAGATCTTACATGAGAGCAAAACAAAATGGCGGGTCGCTCCTAAGAGAAAAACAGGCGCGGTAACTAAGTACTTGCTTAAGCAAACCGCTGACTGCACAGCGCTGCAGTCACAGATGACGATCGAACCATAGAACCATGGAACCATTGAACCATTGAACGACAAAGCTCAAATCGCTCAAGACTATGGTCTGCTGCCGGCTGATGCCCGGCAGCAAATACTACGCACTATTATAACGCACTAATTCTATTGTCTTCTTTTGCTTATTTGTAGCTATTTTGCACTAGTAGTTATTAACTGTTTCACCGGTCAAATAAAATCGCTCTATCAGTTGCAAGAACACAAAACTTCATATTGGGTTACAGTAAAGGATCTTATTATTCATTCAAAATATTTCCCTGTTCCTGATTAGTTAAAAGCACACGCGTAATTCACCATAACCAGCTACTGTTGACCAAATTTGGAAAGAATTTTGTCATATTGAACCGATGACGTCAAAATGACGTCAAAAGTGCAGCCTTAATGCAGGTTATTGAACCGTTGACCATAATAACCTGAGGACGAGGTTGAGTTGTTTTGGTAGTTAGAACAAAATGGCGGAACAGTCGGCGGAACATTTTACTCGTTTCACGGCGAAATATTGTCCAAAAACATAGCAAGAACAGCATGAAGACGGACGACATCTGGTATTTCGAGTATATTTGCAGATTTGAACAGACCTTTATCTCCTAAACTTCCCGATAAAGATGTACTATAAAGATGTACTATTATTTTGAAGGGATAATAAAATAAATATTGAATTCGGCTTTCGTAGGATATGAAGAATTCTGCAAAACGAGGAGGGTATTTTCCGCCAAGGCCGAGGATAACACCCTCCTCGATCTGCAGAATTCTTCATATCCTACGAAAGCCGAATTCAATATTGTTAATTATTCATTTAGGCACCTTACAGGACCCCAAAACAAGGTTTCCTGTTTGCGCTGGCCAGCAAAACGTTGATTAGTCCTGTTTTTGGATGTAGCACCTTGGCCTTGAAAAAAGAATTCAAAATCTTTAAAAAAAATACTACACATGAAAATTTGTCAGATGGTCTTAAACTTTGCCCTGAAGGCTTTCCTTATTAGTTGAGAACAACAGTGCTATAATAAGACATAGGCAGCAAGGAAAAATAGGTTTGTTTTGTACAGAGCTGGCACATGGTTTACGTAGAATGATTGAAACTTCCTGCACTTTAAAAAGATTTCCAAGGTATCCTAGAATATACCGATATTCATCTCCAACAACAGGATTTTTGAAGTCTACTTCCACACTAGGGTATTTGCATGTATTTCAGAACACTTTTTGTTAGATTGTGTACACCACAGAGAATAAAGAAAGATTTCTCACACCTAACAATGAGGAACCTAATAAAGAATATTGGCGTGTTTTTGAAACTAGCTTTCGCTTTTGTTATTCACTGTGTAATGCTTCATTAGTTTTGCTTTGTTTTCCCAAACAAAAGAAAAGAAATGCTCCCGAACTGCCCATATGAATGAATGGTATAGAATATTCTATCTCTGTCAAAGCCTGGGTGGGTAGATAACGACGACCTGAGACTAAGGCCCAAAAACGAAGAGCTCCCTCAAAATCACGTATAAATAGCTAGAAACGGGCTTCATATGTCGCGAAAATCCCAGACAATCATCGGATTTTACTGCTTCCCGACTGTCCCAGATTTTGTCGACTAATGAAAACTCGAAATCGTGGATATCCTTGATCATCTGGGATGGAAGAGGACAAATCTGGAGAATCGGGAAAGTTACTATTTTCCCAACGCGTCCCAGATTTCTGCGATGGTCGGCGATCATTCCCGACAGATGAAAACTCAAATTTGTACCGTCGGGAACGTGGGCGATGGATTTCGCTCTTTGTCAATCCCCTAAATAGCTGGGCTCCAGTCCCCCTATCACAAATAAACATGGCGTTTCTCTCGGAAACACGAGTGATAGCTATCTCGAATCTCTTGCCCAAGAGGCAAAGAAGAATGATATGGCGTTCATGGATATCATAAAGGAATTTCTCTTTGTTTACAACCGTGCCTGTGCAGATTTTAAAGATCGGAACATGAAGAACAACGCCTGGCTAAAGGTTCAAGAGTTGCTTGATTTAGAAGAATCCGAGCGTAGGCAAACATACGAAAGGAGTAACTCTCTGTCTGATAGGCGCAACTCGGAAAACAGCGTGTGGAAATGACTATATTTCTCTCGGTTTTTCAAATATTCTCTGATTTAAACCTCTTCGTTCCTCGTTTACTTGGCTTCTGTTTTTTCAGAATGGAAAACCTTGCATTGACGAGTGCAAGAACACAGATGTATTGAGAACAACGCAGCATAAGCTCCTGAGCATCCATATTGCTGTGATGCTGTTACATTTGTGTTCAAGTTTCAATTTTGGGCGCACTTTCATTTCCCTCTAAATGCATAATCAGGAGAATCTGAGACAGGCTTCTGGCCGTTTCCAAGTGATTTTTGAGAGGACTTACTGGCCGCCGGCATGATAAAGATCAGCTGTAACACACACGAGTGTCGGTAACACGGACCAATCTTTGGCCCTGAAATTGTGTTCGTGATCCTTGAAAACTTCCGGGAAACAAAGGTTTTAATTCTACTACGAAATATAGCGTGTTCTTTAAAGTTTGAGTTAATCTCTTGGGCTTCAACATGATACGCGAGAACTTTTGTGCTGCCTAGCACGTGACTGCAACTACCTGTGCGATGTTTCAAAAGCGGATTGTATTGCACTAGACCGTATATTGTTTTCAAAGCTCTTGGAGGTTTCTGAAGTTTTCTTAAGCTTTACATGTATATTTAAATCGAAACTTTAATGTGCCTCCGCTTCCGTTTTTTTTTTTTATTGACATGAACACGTGACAAGAAGACACGAACATGTGTTTTGAGTCTTGCGTTGAGTTAACTGTGTTCGCCTTTTGATAGTCGACTTCTCGACATTTGTTCCTCCGAGCCGGAATATTTTGTATGACTTTGAGAGCGAAAGTGTGAAAAACAAAGGAGTATAGAGTTATTCAACCACCGAGTGAAATTCGTGTCAAACAGTGAAAAGCAAACAACGTGTGGTAACGTCAAGAGTGATTGTGCAATTGTGTCTGACATGAGTGTTTCAAACGGAAAGAGAGACAAACACTCAAGTTATTTCCATCTAGCGAATCTCCCTGTACGTCCAAAGCAGTAAAAGCTCAACTCTGAGAAACAAACTTTAAGCAGAGAAACTCGCCCTTGAGTTAAAAATAGCCGAGGAAAAGTGCCAAGAAGAAATCAGGCTAGTGCGTGTGGAAGCGGAGCGACGTGCCGAGCTGCTAGAACTTAAAAGGAGAACTAAAGAAGCGAAATTAGAAGTGTCTTACGAAGATGCCCTTGCTATTGAGGATTCTAATCATGGAGATATTGACGATAAAGATTTGGCGGGATTACCTGTTGATAGTGTAGAGGATCGCGTTTCACTCTTACATCTGAACTCTGCCTCCAACACTCAGACTGTTGTTGATGATAAATGTCCCGTTGGTAAAGAACCCTTAACCGTTCCAGGCGTTGAAGAAGGCGATGAAAATGGAGAAATTAAGCCAAGTGTAAAACCGGAGACAAGAAAACCTCGAGGCGAAAATACGATGTGTATTCCGCCTGTCACAGGGAGCCCAGGTGTGCCTTAAGTCAAGCTAGATCAATTTTTTTGAGAAAATGCTTCCAGCGTTCATTAAAATTGTCAAACCAAAGTGTACCAAAATTTAGCGGAAATCCACGCGAGTACTAGAAGTTTAAAGCAGCATTTTAAGGTGATTCCCTGGTTTTGCACTGCGCATCTCTTACTGCGCATAACAAGATGGCCTCCGTAAAAAAGAGCATGTGAAGTAACATTATTAAAACGAAGTTGACCGAAGAGAAACGCTATTGCAATTTTTGCTTGCGGTTGTTTCTTGCCGAGGTGAGACTCAATGTGGTGGGAATGTGCATAACGTAAGCTGTACGCGTGTTGCTGAGTTCGACTTCCTGACGGAGAACCTCGATAGTGGATGTTTAATTTGTGCTTATTCACTTTGATTGTGATATCTCGATGTAAATTCTGTAAAAACGGATTTTTTAATACTTTCTTCCCCATTTCGTATACATTCTATTTTAAAACTGGCCCCAGTCCTCTCTCAAAAAATTAAGGAAAAAATGAGTACGGTGACCCCCATTTTTTATTTCATGATTTTAATAAGGACAGTGCTTCCTTTCAGTGAGAAAAAATTGGCACAAATCTATGTTTAGTTTTTCGGCAATTTTACTAAATTGTACGGATTGAGCTATCACGTGTCGAATAGCTCGTGTCCAATTTAATTTTACTTTGGAGCGTAAAGTAAAAACAAGGGCGTTAAAAGGCTTTTTTTCTGGTACGTAAGTGGATAAACAATACAGTAAAGTCAAATTCTGTGCGATACCACATGCATCATTGAAAAAATCTTTCCTTTTTGTCTAGTTTTGGGCTGCGGGCGGTTTTTGTCAAAGGGTCCAAAATAGCCGTATTTGTCAGCATTGTGACGTCAAAACGAGCACGGTGACCCCCACTTTTATTAACTTTTTATCATCTTCTTGACTTGTTACATCAGTGTACCAAGTTTCATCTACAATCTATGTTAGGTTCTTTTACTAGGGAATCACCTTAAGTACAGAGAATCACCGAGCGAAGAACCGAGTGTCTACCAGTTCCAGAGGACACTGTTTGGAGAAGTGTCGGCGCCATCCTGTGCCAACTATACAATGAGGCGGAATGCAGATGAGAACGGGGGAGATCTAACTCTTGGAGTCAGAGCCGCTTCGAGCACTTTTATATGGACGACGGTCTACCGTTGACTGAATCGAGAGAAGAAGCCATAGAAATGCGGAAACAAATGACAGAATTACTGCACCGTGGAGGCTTCCACAAGTACACAAGTACAATATTACCACCACTCCCTGGTGGATAGGTAAGGATAGTGTAAGAATACGTAAGGATAGTTTAGGGATAGGTAAGGATAATTTAGGGATAGCCTATGACGTCATCCATTGTTATAACCTAGGGAAAAAACGCGTTCCTCCATACTAATTAAGTGCCTTCCTCTATATATAATGAAGTGGATAGTCGTTTCTTGAAAAAACACAATAGGAACAATAGGCTTGCCTCGGTTTAAACGTCTATTGAAAGAGAAATAGGAGCAATCAACTAGCAACCCGAGAAACGGCTTCCTATATCTTATTTAGCGCTAAATACCGGTTATACATAAACAAAACACACACACATATACACAAAGTGGAGCTGAAAACTCTATATTTCAATTTTGTCTGACTATTACAAAACCGTTTTCTCTTATCTATCTCGAGGACATGAAAAACGATTCTCTACGTCTCTACGTTTCACGCACCGTTAGTCAGTTAATTATGCGAGTTCACAAGCCCAAAGTTGCATACCATTTAGTTCTACAGGAAAAAACCGCTCCTTTGGTGTCTTCAGCTTCAACGCCATCTTCAGAAGCCACTTCCTCCTCCTTCTCCTGATTTTCAATATCCGATGAACTCTCGTCATTATTACTCTCGTTATCGGAAGTATTTTCTACATTTTGGTAGCCTTTTTCCTTTTCTATTAAATCACTGAACAACTTTTTGTTCTTGATTAAACCTTTATCGATTCCTAACTCTGCAAGTCCATCTAGAAACGTGTTCAGTGCACGAGGCTTGGTAACCTCATTGTTATGAGGGAGCAACACATACTCAACTAGCTCGGCGATGTTTGTGACGGGAATAGTGCGTTTATTTCAAAGTAATTGTCCGCGGGGAGTCCAGAAAAGAATATCTTTGGACGCGGCCATACTGTGCAGTAAATAAGAAGCACGATTTTCCGGCACTGCTCGGGAAAGATGACTTAAAACATCTTTTATTCTTGGTTCTTCATCCTCGCTTTCATCACCAAAACTTTCGCTTTCTTCATGTACACTCTCGTCTTCTTCAACTAAATCTATCTTTCTCTTCATTTTGATGAGTACCCGTGACAGACTTAGCTTCGAATGATCAACCTAGCGATGCGTCACCTCTTTTATAGCATTAGTAAATCCTAAGCTTGAAACAACAAGGGCTAATACATCTTCAATAAACCACTACCCTCTTGTACGAGGACTCGCTTCTTTGTTTTGTAAGGGACATTTGGTCTGGCCAGGTTAAGTAAAGCATCCTTATATGGCAGCAATATCCGCTTATTTTCTTCGCGGATGGGAATGTGTCCCATGATTATATTGGTAGTCTTTACACTAGAGCCTAAATAAGGTAAGAAATATTTCAAGACAAGTAAATTTTAATTACTTCAAGTAATAATTACTTCACACAAAACCCATTTTTTTTTACTTCAGGTTAAATTAAGGCTATTTTCCCAAGCAACATAAATAAGATTGATTGACATGTTTCGCCTTTCTCAAAGCTCAAGAAACCGCAAGTAACCGCAAGCCAGCTAAGTCGGTTTTAAGGATGGTTTTCAAGTCGCTTGAAACTTTCTTGAATCGTTTTAACTTTCCGGCTTTAATGAGATGCAAAGTAAAGTTACTTGAGATTTTACTTAGGTCTTCACACACGAATTTTTGGTTAAGTAAAACTTAGCAGCTCTTAAGACTTACTTAACAGCCTAGTGTAAAGACAACCATTGCATAACACTTGGACTAGTGCATGTAGTTTTTGTGGAGTAGCCGTCTTCACCTAACAGCTTAAGAAAACCACGATTGTTGTTCACTACCCGAGACATTGCTACAAAGTGAACTAAAGATGGCAGTGCCAGTCTTTTTTAGAATCTCGTGGAGAAAAAAAAATGAAACGAGTGGGCGAAAGATAGAAAACAATAGAAATGTGGTGGTGGTGGTGGAGGAGGAAGAGGAAAACAATAGAATTTTTTATGGCCTGAAAAACCTATATAAACGAGCAACATTCTACCTCTTTCTCAGTCTACATTCTGCTCTTGAGGAGTTGACATGAGTTGGTTCTGTTCTGTCTGCGAAAAATCCTTTAGTCGAAAGGATAGAATGCAAAGGCACGTGATGTCTTAGCATGGCAATACTGGTCTCACCCCATTTCAAACAGTTCTAAAGTTTTTTACAGAAATGTCAGCGGTTTCGCTTCGAGCGTCCTTTCACCTCCATGATTGCCGGAATGGCCGGGTCCGGAAAAACGGCCTGGGTTCGATCTCTATTGCAAAAAGCTTCAGAGACCATTTACCCTCCCCTGGAGAGGATCGTTTGGTGTTATTCACAATGGCAGCCTGCGCTTCCACAAATGTTAGTCGCCATGCCACACACTGAATTCGTCAAGGGAATTCCTA